>NW_006922065.1:338422-339430 GCF_000298275.1 Orycteropus afer afer
GAGGTGTTGAAATTTTCTCTAGATTTTGGAGATAAGTCCTTTGTCAGATATGTCATAGGCAAATATTTTCTCCCAATCTGTAGGTTCTCTTTTTACTCTTTTGAGGAAGTTTTTCAATGCGCATAAGAATTTAATTTTTAAAAAGTCCCAGTCTTCTAGCTTCTCTTCTATCTCCTGCACATTCTGGGTTATGTTTGATAGTCTATTTATGCCATGAATTAGGGCTCCCAGATTTGCCCCTATTTTATCTTTGATGAATTTTATAATTTTGGGTTTTACATTTAAGTCTTTGATCCAGCTTGAGTTTATTTTTGTGTATGGGGTGAGGTATGGGTCTTGTTTCATTTTTCTGCAGGTGGACATCCTGATTTGCCAGCACCATTTGTTAAAGAGGCTGTCTCTTCCCTATTTAATGGGTTTTGGACCTTTGTCCAAGATCAGGTATCCATAGATGGATGGGTATATTTCTGGACTTTTCATTCTGTTCCACTGGTCTATTTGTCTATCATTGTACCAATACCACACTGTTTTGACAACTCTGTCTGTATAGTAGGTTTTAAGATCTGGGAGTGTGAGATCTCCCACTTTGTTCTTCTTCAGAAGTGCCCTGCTTATCCGAGGTCTCTTTCCTTTCCATGTGAAGTTATTAATTGTTTTTTTCCAAAAACAATTTAAAAAAATAAAAAAAAATTGTTGGTATCTGGATTGGGATTGAATTAACTGTGTAGATTGCTTTAGGTTCTGTTGACATTTTCACAATATTTAGTCTACCTATCCATAAACAAGGCAGGTTCTTCCGTTTATGTAGAGCCCTTCTTGTCTTTTATAGTAGTGTTTTATTGTATAGGTCTTTTGTTTCTCTAGTAAGGTTTATTCCTAGATATTTTATCTTTTTAGTAGTTACTGTAAATGGTATTGTTTCCCTTATTTATTTATTTTTAATCAGAAGTCTCTTTGTTGGTGTAGAGGAATCCAACTGATTTTTGTATGTTGACCTTGTATCCTGCC
>NW_006922065.1:340373-343452 GCF_000298275.1 Orycteropus afer afer
CTCTGAGTGGGATAGTTTAGGTAGGTTTTGTGATTCTAGAAACTTGTCCATCTCTTCTAGGTTCTCAAATCTGTTGGAGTACAGTTTTTCATAATATTCTGTTAGTATCTTTTTTATTTCAATAATTCGGTTGTAATGACACCCATTTCATTTACTATTGTTATAATTTGCATCTTCCCTTTCTTTTCTTTTGTTAGATTTGCTAATGGTTTGTCAATTTTGATGATCTTTTCAAAGAACCAGCTTTTTGTTTTGTTGATTTTCTCTATTATTTTTTTTTGTTTTCTGTTTCATTTATTTCTGCCCTGATCTTTATTATTTCCTTACTTCTACATACTGTAGGATTCGTTTGTTCTTCTTTTTCTAGTTGTTGAAGTTGTTGATTTAGAATGTTGATTTTGTTTCTGTCCTCTTTTTTGATGTATGCACTATAAACTGACCTCTGAGTACTGCCTTTGATGTGTCCCATAGGATTTGGTATGATGTATCTTCATTCTCATTTGTTTCTAGGAATTTTTTTTTTATTTCACTTTTTATTTGTTCTATTACCCACTAGTTTTTAAGCAATAAATTGTTCAACTTCCACATGTTTGATTTTTTTTTCCCTTAATCTTCTTATTTTTAATTTCTCTGGTAGCATAGTGCCTAAGGCACTTGACTGGTAACCAGAAGGCTGGCGATTCAAACCCACCAGCCACTCCTCAGAAGGAAGATGAGTCAATCTACTTCCATAGTGATACTGCCTCAGAAACCCAGGGAGGGGTCACTATGAGTCAGGTCTGACTAGACGGTACATAACAACAACAACAACATAGCATTGTGGTCCAAGAAGATACTTTGTACTATTTCAATGTTTTTGAATTTATTGAGGCTTGATTTTATGTCCTAACATATGATCTATTCTGGAGAAGGATCCATGTGCACTGGAAAAGAACGTGTATTGTGCTTTTGTTGGGTGGAACGCTCTGCATATGTCTATGAGGTCCAGATGGTTGCTTGTGTTGTTGAGTTCTTCTGTATCTTTGTTGAGTTTTTTTCTAGTTGATCTGTCCCTCCTTGAAAGTGGTGTGTTAAAGTCTCCTGCAACTATTGTAGAGTTGTCTACTGTCCCTTTTAATTCAATTAATATTTGCTTCATGCATTTTGGAGCACATTCTTTGGAGGCATAGATATTTATTATTGTAACATCTTCTTTGTCAATTGATCCTTTTAGCATTCTATGGTGTCTTTCTTTGTTTCTTATGTTGTTTTTCACCTTAAAGTCTATTTTATCAGATATTAATATTGCCACTCCTGCTCTTTTTTTATTACCGTTGGCTTGCTATATTTTTTCCACCCCTTAACTCTTGACTTGTTTTTATCTTTGTGTCTAAGGTCTTGTAGGCAACATATCAATGGGTCTTCTTTTCTTATCCAGTCTGCCACTCTTTTTCTCTTGATTGGTGCATTTAGGTCTTTCACATTGAGTGTAATTACTGGATATGTATGAATTGATTGCTGTCATTCTCTTCTGTGTTTTTTGTTGTGTTGTTGGAGTTTCCTTGGTCCATACATTTTTCTGTGCTAAGTTCTCTTTGTTGTCAAGTGTTTCCTCTCTTTTCTTCTTTATTGTTAGTTTTGTCCTTATTAAACCCATATGTTTTCCTTCCTTCTGGACTTGCTTAGAAGGATTGTTACTTTTCTCTATGGTTATCTTGGAGTGCAATCTTGTCTCTATACTTTTAGAACAGTCTATTCTATGAGGACGTTGTCCTGTTTAGCTGTCCATTTGAAAGTTTGTACCTAGAACTTTTATTCCCTCTAATTGTCTAATTGCTGTTGTCATGTGCAGATTGGCTTCCTTGATTTTTAGTGTATAATGTTTTATGGCTTTTATAAGCTTAAAACAGAGTGTCTATTTCTTATTTAGTTTTAGTGTTGATGTCACATATCCTATTTTGTTGTTCTCTGTTGTGGGTTCTCTATTGGAAGGACTTCCTTCAGCATTTCTTGTAGGGTTGGTCTGGTTTTCACAAAATTCCTCAATTTCTGTTGTTTGAGAATGCCTTCATTTCCCCCTCATATTTGATGGGCAATTTGGCTGGATATAGGATTCTCGGTTGGAAGTTTTTTTCCTTCAGTGTTTTATATATGCTGTCCCACTGCCTTCTTGCCTGCATGGTTTCTGCTGAGTAATCAGAGCTCAGCCTAATTGTTTTATTATTATAAGTAATATTTCTTTTGTCCTGGACAGCTCACAAAATTCTTTCTTTTTCTTTGGTTTTAGAGAGTTTGATTATGATATGCCTCTCTGTTTTTCTCTTGGGATCTATCCTGTATGGAGTTCTACGAGCTTCTTGGACAAATATCTTTTCTTCCTTCATGATATAGGGGAAGTTTTCTGTTAGTAGGTCTTCCACAATTTTCTCAGTGGTTTTTCTCACCTCTTCTTATTCTGGAATTCAAATGGGGTGAATGTTGTTTCTTTTCATGTAGTCCCATATAATTCTTAGGTTCTCTTCATTTCTCTTAAATCTTTGTTCTGATTTTTCTTCATACAGGCTGGTGTCCAGGGATTTGTCTTCTAGCTGGGAAATGCATCCTTCAGCCAGCTCTATCCTATTCTTTTGTGTTTCCACTGTATTGTGTAGTTCTGTGATTTTGGTATTTATCTTCTGGATTTCTAAGTGCTGTTTTTGTATGAGCTCTGATTGTGCATTAATCTTGTTATTTTGTTCTTGAATGGTTTTCCTGAGTTCTTCCAGGGTACTGTCTGTGTTTTCCTTGCTTCTGTTTGGGGTTTCCTTAAGCTCTTGTAGTGCTCTATAAACATTCCTTCTAAATGCCTTCTTGGATAATTCTATTGTGTCCTCTTCCTCCATGTTTAATGAGACTTTTGTTTGGGATTTTATTTCTAATATCTTATCCTGAATTTTTGTTTGATTTGGGGTTGCCTGTTGTTTCCTAGACATTTTGGAGTTGTCTTTAACTTAGTTATTGCTTGAACAATTTCTCTTAGAAAGATCAGCACGAGGCTGGTCCCCATGAGGCGGAGGTCAAAGATGTCCCAAATGTCCAAACTACCATGCCACTCCATCAT
>NW_006922065.1:344077-345142 GCF_000298275.1 Orycteropus afer afer
TATTTATTTATTTATTTAGGCTATTAATTCAGGTGTGCTGGGTTGCTCTGTTATTTTCTTTGAGATGATGGAATTGCTGTGTGGAGTGTGGATGCAGGTCTCTGTTTGTCATAAAGGGAGTTTAAGATTGGAGCTGGCAGCTGTTATGGTGGCTTATTGTGGTTTTTCTATTGGATGAGGCAGGGTAGAGGTGGAGGGGAAGAACAGAGACAACAAAGAAAAGCTTCAAGGTCACTGGAGTGGTTTCTAGGGCTTTGAGCAAGCTGCTAATGATGATGTTATACTGTTACTCACAGGCCCACAGCTCAAGTTCAGCAAAGATTCCAATTGTTAGGAGGCCCCCACTTTCCACTAGGTTCAGACAGCTGCAAAAACCCCACTTTCCAGGCCCATCTGTGTAAAAAGCTGAACTAAGATAACTGTCCCAATCAGCAACTGGAGTTCTTCCCAGGGCCCACCCACTTGTGGCTTTATTCTCCTCTTTGTTCCCTTGCTTCAGCAGTACCAGATCCAGAGGAATCTCAGCTCCTTCCAGAGGTCCCAAGTTTACCGATTAAAGCAGGTGCTGAAGGTAGATCCATGGAGTGGCCACAGGTCCTCTGGTGAGGTGTGTTTTCTCCACTGCCCCAGGGAGGTCTCCGATGAACTTTCTCACCTGCCAGTTGGCTCTCCACAGGGCAAGTTCACCTATTTCTCTTATTTTTTTTCCTTCCATGTAATTTCATTGCCCCTTTCTCCTTTCTATTTCTACTCCCCTGAGTTTGGCATACTCTGACTTAATGAGCTATTCAGAGCACCAGAATCCCCATTTCAAACCGTTGCACCTAGTTTTCAGGCACTAAGATGCTAGTGGAAACTTGTGTGTGCACTACAGTAGAGATGCCATTTTCTAAGTCTTTAATTTTCATCAGTAAGTGCTTCAATTCAGCTTCACTTTCAGCAAGCAAAATTGTGTGGTCTGCATATCACAGGTTGTTAGTGAATCTTCCTCCAATCCTGATGCCACATTCTTCTTCATATAGTCCAGCTTCTTGGATTATTTGCTCAGCATAGAGATTGAATATG
>NW_006922065.1:345847-347365 GCF_000298275.1 Orycteropus afer afer
GGTACAGTGACTCTGTGTATTCCTTCCATCTTCTTCTGATGTTTCCTGCATCATTCAATATTTTCCCCATAAAATCTTTCAATATTGCTTGAATTTTCTCTTCAGGTCTTTCAGCTTGAAAAAATGTTCAGTGTGTTCTTCCCTTTTGGTATTCTAACTCCAGGTCTTTGCACATTTCATTATAATAATTTACTTTGTCTTCTCAAGCTGCTCTTGGAAATCTGATCAGCTCTACTTTCTTATCATTTCTTCCATTTGCTTTAGCTACTTTCCATTCAAGGGCAAGTTTCAGAGTCTCTTCTGACATCTTTTTTGGTCTTTTCTTCCTTTCTTGTATTTCTAATGACTTTTTGCTTTCCTCGTGGATGATGATCTTGATGTCATCCCACAGTTCCTCTGGTTTTTGATCATTGGTGTTCAATGCATCAAACTTATGTTTTAGATGGTATCTAAATTCAGGAGGGATATAATCAAGGTCATATTTTTGTTCTCATGGACTTATATTGGTTGTCTTCAGCTTCACCTTGAACTTGCATATGAGCAGTTAATGGTTTGTTCCACAGTCAGCCTCTGGCCTTGTCTTGGCTGAAAATATCAAGCTGCTCCTTCACCTCTTTCCACAGATGCAGTTGACTTGATTCTTATGTACACCATCTGGTGCGGTTCACTTGTATAGCTATTTCTATTATGTTTGAAACATATGTTTGAGTTTTCACATTATAACATCAAGGATTACCTTAAGTGATACATACCCCCCTTAGAAAAATTGTTGGACCTATACACATCACAGTGAGGTATTCAATTGAGAAGTTTAAAACAAAAAAGCAAACTTTGACTTTGAAATCCTTTAAGGCAGAGCCCATATCTTAGTTATTTTTGTACCCTCCTAATAATAGTTCTTGAAAGCATCTCACATATAGGAAGAATACCTATTTAAAATGTTTAAATGTTCAACTCTTAACCAGAAGCATTGCTTGTGAAGAGATTGAAAAGTCATTCATGTAATAAGGGCTAAATGAAAATACAGTGAGTAAATAAATGAAAGAGTGAATAAATGATATTCACTTAGGAAGAAATAAGTCTCCCCTGAGGAGTTACAGGAGAATTTTTTTATCTGCAAAATGAAGATTATAATATCTTGCCCTTCTTGCCTCACAGGTTATGTGTTATTATCAAATCAGAGAATATGCTTTAAAATATTTAATTTCTACTTTACTGATTGCTAGACCCATATCCCAGAAACAGAAACAGAAACATCAAGAGAAGATGGCAGGAATACACAGAATCACTGTACCAAAAAGAACTGGTTGATCTTCATCCATTTTAGGAAGTGGCATATGATCTAGAGCCAATGGTACTGAAAGAGGAAGTCAAAGCAGCAACAAAAGAATTGGCAAAGAACAAGGCTCCAGGAATTGACGAAATATCCACTGAGATATTTCAACAAACGGATGCACTATTGGAGGCACTCATTCCAATGCCAAGAGATTTGGAAGACAGCTACCTGGCCAACTGACT
>NW_006922065.1:348410-353330 GCF_000298275.1 Orycteropus afer afer
CAAAATTCTGAACATTTTTTCCAAGTTGTAGAAGAAATAATGCCTACCATTTGCCACTGGACTCAACGACAACATCTTTCATCATCAGTGCCCTGCAATCGTGAGCAGATATATACCTTCTCTAACTCCCTAGGATGTGCCTGCCATATCTCAGGTTCCTGCTTAATGACTAGAGTCAGAAAGGAATTATGGAACACTGCTGTGCCAGATACTATGGAAGCTTCTTCATCCATAATATGTAACCAAAATGTCAGAATGTTTGAACACTTTCAACCACATGAAAATACATTTGGATATGTCTGAAACCAAGATTGCAGAGAACACCTACAGGGAATATTTCTTAAAAAACTTGTAAGAGCCAGTGATCCAGGGAATATCTCTGTATGTACTTTTGGTCTGAAGCTGAAAGAAGGTGAAGATTGGGCATAAGTGTCTGCCCAATGTGCCAATGGTAATGATAACCCCTACCAAATGAAGTTGGGAAATATACTGTAGTAGGCTTCATGGGATGCACTCATCACTGAAAGAACTTTTCTTACATTTTGACCAGTTTATCATGTTCTCTTTCTTGAGACACTTTCTTCACTTTGCTTCCAGGACACCACATTCTACTGCTTGCTACCTACCTTTTTCTTTTCTTTTTTTAAATTTTATTATGCTTTAGGTGCAAATATACATAGCAAATTTGTTTTACATTCAACAGTTCAATCACATTTGATTTCACAGCCCAATTACCATCCTAACTGTAACAAGCTCCCCCCCTCCTCTCCCTGTGACTATTCTCTCCCTGTGCCCATCTTAACTATGCATTCCTGTCTGTCCAGCTTTCCCTCTATGTGAATGCTGTCACTCTGGTGTCTCATGGCTGATTGCTCTAAGGGGTGCATCTCCCTAGAGTAGGTGGGTACATCACCCTGGGGTAGGTATTCTGCACATAGGTCTTTCTACTGTTGGGCTGAGAGCAATCCATGGGAGTGAGTCCATTTCTAGGCCCAAAGGGTAACCCAGGGCCATAGTCTCAGGGGTTCCACCAGACTCTATCTGTCCAATAATTCTGGTCATTTTTGTGTTTTTTAATTTTGCTCCACATATTTCCTCCCACTCTATCCAGGATCTTCAGCTTTGATTTCAAGTGGTTGGCATTCGTAACTAGGCACTATCTAGTTCTTTTGGTCTCGGGGTCATGAACGCTGAGGTCCTCATGGTTCATCTTACCTTGGACTAATTGTTTCTAGATGCCTTTGATTTTCTTCACTTTTCTTTGATTCAGATGAGAGGAGACCAACAGTTGCATCTTAGATGGCCACTCAAAAGCCTTTAAGACCCCAGTGGCTACTCACCAAAGTAGATTGTAGAACAAGATTTTTATGTACTATGTTGTGCAAATTGAGTATGATGTCCTCTGAGACTACAATCCCAAGTTGGCAGGCCCAGTGATTCTCTCTCTCCAGCTGTTTGGTTGACTCTGAGAAGTTACTCCAATTCTGCCTTCTGTTGCTTCTGTAATATGTGTGGCTAATTTTGTACCACAAGTGCATATGTAAATTATCTTCAGCCACATCCATCCTTGGTCTAGGCTATATTCCTATTCGCCTACACCCAACTGATCTTCTCACTTGTCTATGCATTTATCCATAGTGTGGTGTTTGATGTTAATGGTAATGTAGTATTGTGCATATACTAATATTTGCCTCTTTTGTCTATATATATATGTATAATTATTGTGATTTGGATGAAAGTTTACAGAGCAAATTCACTTTCCATACAGCAGCTCACATGCACTTTGTCTCATGATGTTGACTACAATTTACCACAATGCAAAAGCTCCCCCCACTTCCTCCCCATAATTACCTCTTCCCGGTGTCTTTCCTCCATGCACTCCTGCCCCCTGAGCTGTCTCCCTGTGCATACATAGCCCTTATATTCTCCCATAATTGTTCTCCAAGGAGTGTATCTACCTAATGTAAATGTTCACTTCATATGCCTGTCTTTTTTTGGCTGGAAGCCACAGGAATGGGTTCAATTCCAGACTTGAAGGGCAGATAGGGGTCATAGTCTCAGTTGTTCCACCAGGTTCTATCAGACCAGCAAACTTGGTCACCCCCCCCCTTTATTTTTCAAATGATTTTGAGTTTTGCTCCACATAGTTCTCCCACTCTATCCAATATCTCCTGCATAGATCCCCCTCTGAGTGGTTGACAGTGGTAGCCAGGCATCATCTAGTTATTCTGGTCTCATAGTCATATAGGCAGAGGATTGCATGGTGTACCATTCATTTGGACTGTTTCCACACATCTTTGGTTTTCTTCATTCTTCTTTGCTCTGGACAAGGAGAGACCCATCATTGCATCTAGATCGCCACTTACAAGCTTTTAAAATCCCAGTCACTACTTGTCAAATTAGGTTGTGAAACAATGTTTTGGGTAGTATGTTATCCCAATTGGGCTTGATGTTTCCTGGGACTATGGTCCCAAGCCCACAGGTCCAACTCCTTGCTCCCTCTGGGTAGCTGGCTGTGGCCAAGAAGTGACTACTACCTTGTACCTTGTCAGCTCTACTATACACCTGGGAATTCTTACAGAACATACCAATACACTTGTAGAAACATTGTCTGCCAACCCTATACATGGTCTTGGGTATAATTTCCCCTGCATAGACATACCTAATAGTTCAGCCTGTCCATCCATCTATCCACCTATGTACCCATGTTTGTCATCACTGGTAATGCAGGGTTCATCTTTGTTGTCTGTACCTCCCATGTACCTCCCTATGTCTTCCTCTTCCCCAGTGCCACCATGTTGATCACTCACATTTGGTACATTGCCTTTCTCTTCACCCAAATCAGTACTTGTCTCTACCTAACAGTGTTCCCTCCTCTCCCCTCCCACCCCTTGTAACCAACAAAGAAAATTTCCTTCCATATATAAACCTTTCCTTGACTTTATACAATAACAGACTAATACAATATTTGTCCTTCTGCAATTGACTTATTTCACTCAGCATAATGTCCTCCAAATTCATCCACATTATGTGGTGTTTTACGGATTCTATGTTATTCTTTAGGGTTGCATAGTATTCCATTGTGTATATGTACCATACTTTGGTTATCCATTCTTCTGTTGATGGGCACCTATATTGTTTCCATCTTTTTGCTATTTTGAATAGTTCTGTGATGAACATGAGTGTGCATATATCTGTTCTTGTCTTGGCTCTCACTTCTTTAGGATATATGCCTAGTAATGGAATGGTTGGGTCAAATGGTATTTCTAATTCCAAATTTTTAAAGAATCATGGTTTTTGTCTATATCTTATGGGCACTTTTCAGCATCCTTCCTTTCCCCAATGTCATCATGCAGGTCAAAGACTCTTTCCATACCATCCATCCCCTCACCCAAATCAACATGATTCCCAACTACTCTGTAATTCTCTCTCCCCTTCCCTCCCATCCCTGGTAACCAACAAAGTGAATTTCCTTCCCTAAGTAAACCTTTCCTTGACTTTTTTTTTTTTTTTACAATAGTAGCTTCATACAGTATTTATCCTTCTGCAATTGACTTATTTCACTCAGCATAATGGCCTCCAAATTCATTCATGTTGTGAGATGATTAGTGTATTCTAAATATTTCTTTACTGTAGCATAGTATTCCATTGTGTGAATGCACCATAATTTATTCATCCATCCATCTGTTGATGGGCATTTAGGTTGTTTCCATCCCTTTACTATAGTAAATTTTGCTGCGATGAACATTTGTGTGCATATGTCGGTTTCTGTCCTATTTCTCAAGTCTTTGGGATATATTCCTAGTAATGGAATTCCTGAATGAAATGGTATTTCTATTTGCAATTTTTTAAGGAAACAATACCATTTTCCATTTTTAAGGAAACACTGTACAATTTTGCAGTCCCACCAGCAGTGTTTGAGAGTTCCAATCTCTCCTCAACCTTGCTAGCATTTGTTATTTTCTGTCTTGCTGAACTTTGCTATTATTGCTCTGGTGAGATGATATCTCATTGTTTTGATTTGCATCTCTCTAATGGCTAAGGATCATGAGTGTTTACTAATGTGTTTCTTGGCCTCCAGCTTATCTTCTTTAGTGAACGTCCCTTGCCCATTTTTGAATTGAGTTGTTTGTCTTTTTGGTGTTGAGATGTTGAAGTTTTCTATAAATTTTGGAGATAAGTCCCTTGTCAGATATGCCATAGCCAAACATTTCTTTCCCAATCTGTAAGTTGTCTTTTTACCCTTTTGGAGAAGTGTTTTGATGCATGTAAGAATTTAATTTTTAAAAGGCCCCAGTCATCTAGCTTCTCTTCCACTGCCTGTGAATTTTTAGGTTATGCTTGATAGTTAGTCTATTTATGCCATAGATTAGGGCTCCTAGATTTGCCCTCATTTTACCTTAGTTGAGATTTTTGTTTTGGGTTTTACATTTAAGTCTTTGATTCAACTTGAGTTTGTATTTGTGTATGGGGTGAGGTATGGGTCTTGTTTCATTTTTCTGCAAATGGATATATAGTTTTGCCAGCACCATTTGTTAAAGAGGCTATTTTGCCTCCAGTTAATGTGTTTTGGACCTTTGTCAAAGATCAGGTGTCCATAGATGGATGGGTCTATTTCTGTTTTTTTTTTTTTTTCAAATTCTGTTCCATTGGTCTATCTGTCTATCATTGTACCAATACCATGGTGTTTTAACTTCTGTGGCTGTATAGTAGGTTTTGAGATTCAGAAGTGTGAGACCTCCCACTTTGTTTTTCTTCTTCAGCAGTGCTTTGCTTATCCGAGGTCTCTTTCCCTTCCATATGAAATTGTTGTTGTTGTTGTTGTTATGTGCCGTCGAGTCAGACCCAACTCATAGCGACCCCTCCTTGGGTTTCTGAGGCAGTATCACTATGGAAGTAGATTGCCCCATCTTCCTTCTG
>NW_006922065.1:353935-354830 GCF_000298275.1 Orycteropus afer afer
TGATAGAGGGCATCCTTGTCTGCTTCCCATTCACAAGGGGAATACTTTGAGTCTTTCTCCATTAACAATAATGTTGGCTGTTGTCTTTGCATATATGCCCTTTATAATTTTGAGGAATTTCCCTTCTATCCATATTTTGCTGATAATTCTGAACAGGAACTGGTGTTGGATTTTATTTAATGCCTTTTCTGCATTGATTGATATGATCATATTGTTCTTTTGTTTTGTTTATGTGGTGGATTACATTAATTGTTTTTCTGATATCGAACTATCCTTGCATACCTCGTATGAATTCCACTTGCTCATGATCTAATATTTTTTTTTATATGTTTTTGGGTTCTGTTGGCTAAGATTTTGTTGAAGATTTTTGCATCTATATTCATGAGGGATATTGGTCTATAGTTTTCCTTTTTGGTGGTGTCTTTTCCTGGTTTTGATGTCAGTGATACGCTTGCTTTATAAAATGCATTTGGGAGTATTCCATCTTTTTCTATGTTCTGGAATAGCTTGAGTAGTATAGGTGTCAACTCTTCCTTGAATGTTTTGTAAACTTCTCCAGTGAAGCCATCCAGGCTAGGATTTTTTTGTGTGGGAAATGTTTTTATGACCTGTTCAATTTCTTCTTTTATTATGGGTCTTTCAAGTATTCTATATCTGAGTGGGATAGTTTAGGTAAGTCTTGTATTTCTAGAAACATGTCTATCTCTTTTAGGTTCTTGAATCTGTTGGAGTACAGTTCTTCATAATATTCTGTTATTATCTTTTTTATTTCAGTTGGTTCTTTTTTTATTATTTTATTTTGATTTGGGTGAAGATTTACGGAGTAAATTCTCTTTTCATACAGCAGTTCACATATACTTTGTCTCATGTCATTGACCAAAATTTACAATGCAAC
>NW_006922065.1:363701-364291 GCF_000298275.1 Orycteropus afer afer
CTTCCCTTCAAGGCTCAGGGGTCCACGATTATCTTCTGTGTCTGTGTTAATTGGTTTCCCTTTTCTTTGTTGAAGAGGTTCTGTGCAATCCTTCTACCTAGTCCGCCATCTAGTTGGTTCTTTTGTGATGTCACCTTTTTCATTTATTATTTGTGATCTTTGCATCTTCTTTCTTCTCCTTTGTTCAATTTGTCAGAGGTTTGTCAATTTTGTTAATCTTTTTGAAGAATCAGCTTCTTGTTTTGTTGATTTTCTCTATTGTTTTTAGTTTTCTGCTTTGTTTATTTCTGCTCTGATCTTTATTATTTCCTTACTTCTTGGTACTGTAGATTTCTTTTGTTGCTCTTTTTCTAATTGTTGTAGTTGTTGAGTTAAACTGTTGATTTTGATTGTTTCCTTTTTTCATGTGTGCATTTATTTCTATAAATTGACTTCTGAGTAATTCTTCCACTCCCAAGGGTTTTGGTAAGTTGTATCTTCATTCTCATTTTTTTCTAGAATTTTTTTTCTTTTTATTGCACACTTTAGGAGCTCTGGTACATAGTGCCTAAGCAGTTGACTGCTAACCAGAAGGCTGGCGGTTTCAAACC
>NW_006922065.1:366701-367285 GCF_000298275.1 Orycteropus afer afer
CCCATTTCATACACACACCTAATCATTTAGCCTTACCCTGTAGTTTTTGAGCAGTTTACACATATTTGATCATTTTTCCTTGATCTTCCTATTATTGAGTTCTAATTTTATAACATTTTGATCTGAGAATATGTTTTGTAGTATTTCAATGTTTTTTTAATTTATTGAGGCTTGTTTTGTGTCCTAACATATGATGTATACTCGAGAATGATCCATGTGCATTGGAGAAGAATATGTATTGTGATTTTCTTGGGTGCAGTGCTCTTTATATGTCTATGAGGTCGAGTTGGTTGATGGTGTTGTTGAGTTCTTCTGTACCTTTGTTGAGTTTTTTTCTACTTGTCTGTCCTTCCTTGAAAGTGATGTGTTAAAGTTTCCTACTACTATTGTAGAGTTGCATATTTTTCCTTTTAATTCAGTTAATATTTGCTTTATGTATTGTAGAGCATTTGCTTTACATATTTTAGAGTGCTTTCATTGGGTGCATACATATATATTACCATAATGTCTTCTTGGTCAATTGACCCTTTTGTTGTTGTTGTTGTTGTTAAGTGCCGTCGAGTCGTTTCTGACTCATAGCGATC
>NW_006922065.1:368386-372202 GCF_000298275.1 Orycteropus afer afer
ATTGTGTTTTTTGTTGTGTTGTTGGTGATTTCCTTGTTCCAAATATTTTTCTGTGCTGAACTCATTTTGTTATCAACTGTTTCTTCTCTTTCCTTCCTTATTGTTCATTTTGTGCTTACTAAGCCCATGTGTTTTCCTTCTTTCTGAGTTTGCTCAGGAGGATTGCTTATTTTCTTTGTGGTTACCTTGAAATAAATTCTTATTTCCCTTGGATTGAACAGTCAGTTCTATAAATACATTGTCCTGTCTTCCTCTCCCCTTGGAAGTTTTGTAATTACAAATTTTATTCCCTATATTTGTTTTGTTGTTGGTGTCATCTGCAGATTGAGTCCCTTATTTCTCTCTGTACATTATTTTATGAGCATATCTTGAGCATCTATTTCTGGTTTGTTTTCTAAGTGGTGGTTTCAAGTGTCTTCATTTTAATTTGTTGTTCTCTGTTGTGAGTTATCTATTGGAAAGACTCCCTTTAGCATTTCTTGTAGGGTTTGTCTGTTTTTCACAAATTCCTTTAATTTCTGTTTGCTGAGAATGTCTTGATTTCACCCTCATGTTTGAGGGAACATTTGGCTGGATATAGAATTCTTGATTGGAAGTTATTTTCCTTCAGTATTTTATATATGCAACCCCTTTGCCTTCTTGCCTGCATAGTTTCTGCTGATAAATCAGAAATTAGTTTTTTGTTTGTCCATTGTAGGTGACATTTTGTTTTTCCTGAGCTGCTTCCAAAATTCTTTCTTTGCCTTTGGTTTTGGAGAGTTTGATTATGCTATGTCTTTGTGAGTGTCTCTTGGGACCTGTCCTTTATGGGGTTCGTTGAACTTCTTGGACAGTTATCTTTTCTTCCTTCATGATATGGGAGAAATTTTCTGTTAGCAAGTCTTCAACAATTTTCTCAAGTTTTTTTTTTTTTTTTTTTTTGCCTCCTCTTGATCTGGTATTCCAATAAAGCATATGTTGTTTCTTTTTATGTCATCATATAAAATCTTAGGTTCTCTTCATTTCTCTTAAATCTTTGTTCTGATTTTTCTTCAGCAGGTCGGTGTTAGTGGATTTGTCTTTTAGTTGGGAAATGTGTTTTTCCGCCAGTTCTAGTCTATTCTTTTGTTCTTCCACTGTATTATCTATCTGTAATTTTGATGTTCATCTTCTGGATTTCTATTTTTTTTAATGAGTTCTAATTGTGTATTTATCTTGTTATTTTATTCTTGAATGGTTTTCTTGAATTCTTCCAGGTTACTGTCTGTCTTATTGTTTCTGTTTATGGTTTCCTTGAGCTCTTGGAGAGGCCTGTATATATACTTCCTGAATTCCTTTTTAGATAGTTCTATTGCTTGTTCTTCTTCCATGATAGATAATTCCTTAGCCTTGGCTTTTATTTCTATTGTCTTGCCTCTTTTGTTTGTTTGAGGTTGTCTTGTTCCTAGACATTTTGAAGTTGTTGTCTTCAATTGTTAGTTATGTATTAATTTGTTTCACCCTGATTTTATGCTTTACTATATCTGAAAGTGTGGAGCAGGTGTACTTCTTTGGTTATTAACTTGGCTGTACTAGGTTGCTCTGCAGCTCTCTCTGTGTTGGTGGAATTACTGGTTGGGATGTGAGTACAGATCTCTGTTCATCGTTAAGAGCATTTGGAGTTGGAATGAGCAGGTGCTGTCCACCCTCTGTCATTGATTATGTGGCACAGGAGCTATTGGTGTTACCTGTCTATTGGGTGTGGTGCTCAGTGTGATAGCTCCTGTTGCCTGGTGGAGGCTTAATATGTTCTTTCTATTGGATGAGGCAGGGGAGAAAAGGAGGAAAGAAAAAGGAAAATTAAAAAAGCACCAGAAGTGAGCCCCCAGATAGAAAGGTAGAAGGAGTTTTCCATGTTTGAGCCAAGATAATTCAGTCAGCAATGTAGGCACAGGTAGGGTAGTCTGTGTCCTTATAAGACAGCTACTAATGATGATGTCCTACTGTCAATCAAAGACCCGCAATTCAAAACTCACAGAGACCCCAATGAATAGAGGGCCATGGCTTTCTGCTTGGATCAAGAAGCCTCAAAAACACAGTACCCCAGTCCACTCTGTGCTAAAAGTGGGTGTGGAATAGTTGAAACTCTGCCCACTGCCATGCATTTGCTCCAGGACTCTTCCTACTAAGATGGAGTTTCCCCCTTTCCCCCACTCCTTTCTGGACTCCATGGCAACCAAAAGAAAAGAGGGGTCTTGACCCATTCCCCAGTAAGATTATCCTCCTTACTCAGAGCCCGAGGTCACCAAATCTCCAGTTTGGCTATTCTTTGTCCCAAATGCCTGTGAGTTTCAGGATTTTTTTTCCGCTCATTCTCTCCCCAGACCTCTTTTGTGTTTCTAATGAGTCCTCTCTATCTCTGTCTCTGCTGGCTAGGCAGGTTAGTTTATTTTTCTCAGTTGTTTAATCTGTCCTTTTTCTCCATCTTCACTAAATCCAATACTTTTTTTTTTTCTCCCAGTTGATAATAACTCCAGTATTTGTATCTGCTTTACCTAGTGACTCAGGGTCTAAGATGGAAGAGAGATCAAATGAGTGTGTTATCAGTATGACACCATCTTCCTCTCTTCTCCTGCTGCCTACCTTACTGATTGCTACTTGTAGAGGTCTCCTTTGTCAATTCCTCCTCATCCCCCTCAGGCCTTAATCTTTAGCCCTCTTTTATCTTCTTCCCTGTTATTTTCTTGGTGCTTTCAATCCCTTGATTGTCTTGTTCAATCTCATGATTTTCTACTCTATATGCTGATGACTCTCCAAGTAATATCTCTGTTCCAGAACTCTCTCGTGAACTTCAGATGAAGTTCAACCAGCTATCTGACATCTCCATCTGGATGTTAATAGGCATTTCAAAATTAACACATGCAAAACTGAGCTCCTGATCTTTTACTGCAAACTTATTTCTCTTGAAGCACCTCCACCTCCCAGTCTCAGTTAATGATAACTCCCATCTTCAGTTGCTCAGGCTAAAACCTTGAAGCCATTCTTTATTCCTCTCTTTCATACTGCACATCAAATTCATCAGAAAATACTGATAGAGTGTCTTTCAAAATATATCTCACCAATTTTTACCAGCTTCACTACTACAACCCTAGCCAAAGCCATGTCAATGTTATCTCTTACTTGAATTGTCTCTATAGCCTCCTAATCAGTTTTTCTACTTATGCTTTTGTCTTCTCCTTTTTTATTCTAAATGCAGCAGCCAAAGTAATCCTGTTAAACGTAGGTAGAACACATCATTCTTCTGTTTATATCCCTCTAATGGCTTCCTAGCTCACATTCTATAAAAGCCAAAATCCTTATGATAACCTGCATGATGTCTCCTCCTACCATGTTAGCCCCAAAAGCTTTCTAAAATATTTCAGGCACACTTTGCAACTGCTGTTCTTTAAACATCCATGTGGCATACTTCTTCATCTCCCTGAGATATATCTAAAATGCAGTTATTACTTCACCTTTGACAGTCCTTATCTCCTTTCCCTGTTTTATTTCCTCCTCAGGACTTATCATTATTTGTCATCCTAGGCATTTTAGTGGGAGAGCTCTGGGGGCATAGTACCTAAGGCATTTGACTACAAACCAGAAAGCTGGCAGTTCAAATCCACTAGCCACTCCTTGGAAGGACTGAACAATTTACCTCCTTAGAGATACTGCCTCAGAAACCCAAGGAGGGAGTTCCGGCAAGATGGCGGACTAGGCAGAAGGATTGCACAGACCCTTTTCAACAAAGAAAAGGGAAACCAATTAACACAGACACAGAAGATAATCGTGGACCCCTGAGCCTTGAAGGGAAGGATACAG
>NW_006922065.1:376107-380850 GCF_000298275.1 Orycteropus afer afer
TTTTTTGGTTTAGGCGTTTTAGTTATTTATGCTATTGATAATCTCTCCCTTCCAGTTAAGTACAACTTCTATGTAGGTGGGGATTTGGGCCTATTTTATGTACTCCTAAAGCCTAAAACCTGAAAGTGTGCTGGTTCATAGTAGGTGTTCAATAAATATGTGTTTAAATAATTATCTTTACAATATACCCAATGTGTGGTAGGGGTTTAGAAACAACCTAACTATATTGTGTGTCTTTTCTTTGCTGACTAGAAATCTAATGCAAGAGTCCTTGTTTGCAACATCATAGCCAATGAGTCACGTTTATCACCTATATCCTTTCTCAAATGCAACTTCCATCAATATTTTCTGGATCACCATCCTCCTGAACCATCATCTAGCACTCTGCTCATGTATATCATGTATTCAGAGTTACAGTGACATGTTATGTTATAGCATTCCTCTTGTTTCTGTCCATATTTCAGGTCTGAAATAGATCCTGGAGCAACAGGATTGAAACCACAGCTGATGGTCAGAATGGAAAAGACTATTCTTGAATGTCCTCAGGAAGCCAAATCTAATTGTGAACTATCCTCCATAATGTGGAGGGCTCCTGAGAAAAAAAATCATGTCCATAACTCTGGGACCTTACGATTCCTTCAGGTCCCAAGAATTTGTTGTTAGCTGCCTTTGAGTCAGCTCCCGTCTCATGGCAACTCCATGCACATTGGAATGAGATACTGACCAGTCCTGCACCATTCTTGGACCATTGGATGATTTTTCAGAAGTAGATTGCCAGGTCTTTCTCCCTGGATTATCTTAGTTTGAAAGCTTCGCTGAAACCTGTTCAACATCATAGCAACACACAAGCCTCCACTGGCAGATAGGTGATAGATGCTCATGAAGTACATTGGCTGGGAATCAAAACTGGATTTCCTGCATGGAAGACAAAAATTCTACCACTGAACCATCACTGCTCCCATCTGCAACCAACTCCAAGGCACTTAATCACAACCTTTATTGAGTTGTTGTAATGTGCTAGGCATGGTTCTATGAATTTTATACAATTAACTCATTGAATTCTCTCAATACACTGTGAGGTTGGTGCTATTTTCCTCATTATAGAAATGAGAAAACTGAAGCACAGAGGGTTTAAGTGGTTTTCCCAGAATCACAGAGCTTGAAAGTGGCAGAGATTAGATTTGAAGTCAAACAGTAATCATTACCAGTGTGCCATGGGAAATTGTGGTACAGACCTGACTCAAGCTGTGACCAAGAAATCCTTGTGTCTATAGTGGATGAGAGAAGAGTAGGAACTAAGTCTCCTGCCCAGATTGCCTTTACTGCAACTTGATGGCAGTGAGTTTATTTGTTTTGTTTTGCTCTATATGTTTCCCCTTCTCTGTCCTTCCATACATTGAAACAGTGGGCAAATAAACATTCCCAGCCTCTGCTATCAGACAAGCAAATACAAAAGGGACTTTTTTTTTTTTACCTCTTGCACCAACTAATACTTTATGTTTGGAAGTTTCAAATCACATCCCAAGCTTCTTGGAACTCAAAATTGAGTTATCTGACTTGGTATAATGTAGCTTTCTCACTTAAAAGTATTTGCCCAGGGGGCCTCTGAGATTTCAAATATACTTAAAAGCAACAACTGTGTTGAATCACAGAAGCATAAGGGATTACATTTCCGCTGAAGAACACACAGGATGTATTAAGCACAAGGGGAAATGTTTGAAGTCCAACAAGCTTTTCGTTTCATCCCACCCACCACATCTGAAAACTATCTGAGTCATTTGATGAAGGCAAAATACAGCTGGGCTCTCTTATTCTTAGTGTTATTGTGGCCTCCTGTCTTGACATTGTGATGCTATCTCTGCAGGAACTTGTTCACCTACATCTGCTAACCTCTTTCTACTGGAATCAGGAAGATACCATTTTCCAAAATCTATCTGGATGAGGGTGGGCTGAGGAATGGCAAGGAGCAATTATCCCTATCAATAGAAAGCTGTTCACTTCAGCAAATACAACCCTAGACAAAACAGTGAAGGTGACTGGGTTGGCCTGTGGCCTTGGACTGCTATCAAAGAGGTTCTAGGTTCTTTATCTGTTCTTTGGTGCTGCAGTACAGTATAGTGTGTTTAAAGACATAAACTTGGGTATCAAACAGATCTAAGTTTACTCCTCACTCTATTTATTTACTGACTGTTTGACCTTGGGAAACTTACTCTACTCTCTACAACTTGCTCTTACCCAAGTCAAACATTTACATTACTGTCTGGCCTCTGCGGGCCATGATGCCAAATATTTCTTTTCTTGGTCAAGTCTAGCTTTCAGACTCCTGTAGTCACTCCCCTCTCAATGATCCTAATTGTATTTAGCATATAGTTGTTAAGGTAAAAATAGCAAAAGCAGAGAATAACTTAGAGTTTAATCTGGATAATTAACTATAAAAGAGAGAAGTTGTTCAAATTCTTTTGGATCTATTCTGGTAACTTATACAGTGAGTATGCAAGCTCTTCTTGATTGAGTGGTCAAATATGTGACCATGGAATACGCTTCATTTGAAAAGATTCTACTTCATAGTCGTTTCAGTAGTGTATTTAATTTTGATGAAAAAACGCAAAATTTCAAAGGCTTAACACAATATAATTTAACTTCTGACATGCAAGCTAAGTGTAGGTGTATCTGGTTTATGGATGATTTTAACAAAAGCCTTTTTATTTTTAAATATTTTAGAACTACAGAAGAATTGCACAGATGATGCAGAGAGTTCTCAGATACCTTTTTCCTAGCTTGCCCTAATGTTAACATCTTACATAATCATGATGCATTTATCAAAACTACAAAATTAACATTGAGATAACACTATTAACTAAACTAGATTTTAATCTGATTTTACCAGTTTTTCCACTAATGCCTTTTTCCTATTCCAGTGTCCAATTCAAGATACTCTTTAGTTTCCTCTGACCTGTGACAGTTTCTCTATTTACTTGCTTCTTATGGCCTTGACACTCTTGAAGAGTACTGGACAGATACTTTGTTAGATGTCCTTCAATTCTGATGTGTCCTTATGATTAGACTGAAGTTACAGATTTTGGGAAAGAATACCACAGAGGTGAAGTGCCCTTCTTATCACATTATATACAAGGATACATGATATCCACATGACTTATCACTGATGATATTAACCTTGATCCCTTCTGTTAAGATGGTATCCACCAAGCCTCTCCACTATAACATTAGCAGTTTTATTTTCTTTCTTTCTTTTTTTTTCCATTCCATATTCTACTCTTTTTAGAAGCAAGTCACCAAGTCCAGTCCATATTCAAGGGGAAAGGAATTCAACTTCACTTTCTGGAGGGAGGAGTAGCAAGAAATTTGTGGACATATGCTAAATCCACCACACTAATTAATAAATATTTAGGACGACATCCTCTGAGGTTATGCAAGTATCTTGTTTCTCAAGATTTCTTCCATTAATTTTAGCATCTATCAGTGACTTCTGCCATCAGCAAGCATTATTGTGGTATCCTAACTGGAATTTTCCATTTCTCTCTTTCCTTCTACATTTATTATTTGGAATTGCACTGCAAGGAAGTTTTACATTTCTACTCATTTAATTATTTATTCAATTATTTATATCAGTATGAACTCATGGATATTTTATACTTTGGGTTATAATCCAAAATTAACATTATTAATTTTCTTGCTAATATTGCTCCAGCTTTGGTCATTGGGAATTCTTTCAGCTTGACTCTTGTGTCCTTTTGACAAAACTTTATTTTCTATTTATTTTAGAACTTCCTTACATTTGAATATTTCAAGGTGTTCCAAGGTCAGTCTCTGCTCAAGCTCTAGAATCAGCCAAATTTTGACATATATTTTCACTTTCCTTTAGTTCAAAATAATTTTAATTTCCCTTGAGACTTCCTTTTTGACCCACAAGCTATTTGAAAGTGTGTTGTTTAGTCTCCAAATATTTGGAGATTTTATTAATAGTTTTCCATTATTAATTTCTAGTTTAATTAGGGAATGGTCCAAGAACATACTTTGTAAAGGTTCTATTCTTTTAAATTTGCTAAGGTTTGTTTTATGGCCTAGAATATGGTATTGGTAAATATTCCATGTACACTTGAGAAGAATGTGCATTCTCTTGGTTGGAGCATTGTGTAAAAGTCAACTAGGTCAAGTTGGTTGAGAGTGTTGTTTAGGTCATCATTATTCTTACTGATATTTTATCTACTTTTTCAATCATTAATCACCAGAAGGTTGGTGGTTCAAACCCTCCTGCTGCTCTGCTGAAAGAAGATGGGACAGCCTACTTCTCTAAAGATTTACTGCCTTGGAAACTCAATGGGAGTCACTATCAGTCGGAATCAACTCAATGGCAGGAAGTTTAGTTTGAGTTTCTTTTTTTAAATTAACATATCCCAACTAGAATTGTGAATCTCTCTATTTGTCTTTTCAGATCTATTCTTTTGGTCTCATGTATTTTCAAACTCTACTGTAGGCACATATACATTTATGATTATTATTTCTTTTGGGAGAAGTGAAGACTTCTTTTTTCATTATGTAATGTCCCTCTTAATCCCTTACAATATTTCTTATTTGGAAGTTTTCTTTGGCTGTAATTAAAACACACACACACACACACACACACACCTCACTGCCATCAAGTTGGACCCGACTCATAGCAACCCCTCCTTGGGTTTCTGAGGTGGTATCACTACAGAAGTAGATTGCCCAACCTTCCTTCCG
>NW_006922065.1:381730-386082 GCF_000298275.1 Orycteropus afer afer
TACTATGGTCCTTAGGTAGTAGCTCTATTGGATCTCTCTCCCATAGTGTTGGGATGTCTGTGAGAGATTAATCTGTGTCTGTCTTCTATTGTTTCTGTAAGGACTGCAGGTATTTTGTATCACTGGTGTCTGTACAAGATAAGCCTCAGCTGAGTCTATCCTTGGTCTAGAGTACACCTCTATTCACTGATCCCTGTCTGATCATCTCAGGTGTTTATGTGTATCTGTATAGCCTAGTGTTTGGTGTTAACGGCAATGTGGTATTGTGGACACATAAGTGGTTTTAACATCTGTCGTCTATCTCTTTTGTGCACAGTTCGGTGTCCTCTCATTTCCCAATGTTATCATGGTGGCCATATATCCTTCCCCTATATCACTCCCCCTACCCATGTCAGCGTGTAAGCCCCAACTAGCCCTAAATTAATTCCTCCCTTTCCCTCCCATCCCTGTAACCTACTAGGTGAGTTCCCTTTCCCAAGCAAATCCTTCTCTGTCTTTTTACAGTAATGGGCTCATACAATACTTGTCCTTCTGCGATTGACTTATTTCACTCAGCATAAGGTCCTCCAGGTTCATCCACATTGCGAGATGATTCCCGTAACCCTCATTGTTCTTTAATGTATGTAGCCTGTCTTTATACTGAAAGTGGATTTCTTATAGACAGTGCATAGTTGTGTCTTTATTTTTTTGAAAAAATTCAATCTTATTTAACTGGTGTTTTTATACATTCACACTGACCGAGATCATTCATGTGGTTGGATTAAGATCTACCATCTTGCTAGTTGTTTTCTATTTGCCCTGTTCTTTTTATTCTCTTGTTTGCCTTCTCTGGGTGTAATTGAACATCTTTATGATTTATTTTATCTCTTCTATTGAATTATTATTTACAATTCTTTTTGTAAAAACAAAGGCACTCTGGTGGAGCTGGAATTAAGGCATAAGGCAAAAGGTCAGCAGTTTGAACCCACCAGCCACTCCATAGGAGGAAGATGAGATAGTCTGTTTCTGTCAAGATTTACAGCCTTGGAAACACTATAGGGGTCTCTATGAGTCAGAATTGACTCAATGGCAGTGGGTTTGTTTTTGTTTGCTTGTTTGTAAAAAATGTTTAGTGTTTTACAACATATGTTTTTAAATAATCTTATTCTACCTTTAAATAATGCACTGCTTCATATATAGTGTGAGAACCATATAACAGGATATTCCCAATTCATCCGCCCATTCCTTGTGCCATTATTATCATTCATTTCACATCGACATACATTGTAATTACTCATTAAATTATTATACATTTTACTTTGTTGTTGTTATGTGCTGTCAAGTCAGACCCGACTCATAGAGACCCCTCCTTGAGTTTCTGAGGCAGTATCACTACAGAAGTAGATTGCCCCATCTTCCTTCTGAGGAGTGGCTGGTGGGTTTGAACTGCCAGCCTTCTGGTTAGCAGTCAAGTGCCTTAGGCACTACACTACTTTAGACAGTAATTTAACTACTACAGCAGTTAAATATATATAAAAAAAAGTGCTTTTATTTTACCATATTTTTAAAATATGATATTCTTAATGTTATAAACAGAAAAATGTCCCTTGACAAGATATCAATATCTTAATTCTTAGAATGTGTGAATGGTACATTATATGGGTGTAAAAGAAAATAGAGGTGAGGGTATTTGCAGATGTTATTAGTTAAAGATCTTGTGGTGGACAGATCATCCTAGATCATGCCGGTAGGATCTAAATACAATCATGAATGTCCTTAGAAGAGGCAGGAGATTTCACACACCCCTAAACAGAAGAGGAGACAATGTCAAGTCAGAGTAGAGACATAACTGAAGACACTAGCCTTGAATATTGCATTGATTCAGTACTAAGCCAAGACATGCTGGCAGCCATCACAAACTGAAAGAAACAAGGGATAGATTCCCCCTGAGAGTGTGGCCCTGCCAATAACTTGAATTTGGCTCCTGATACTGATTTCAGACCTCTGACCTCGAGAACTATGACAGAATCAATCTCTGTTGCTTTCGTGGTTTTCCTGGTTTCTTTGTTCCATATAATTTTCTGTGCTGAGCTCATTTCGTTTATGAATTGTGTTATCTTGTGCTTGTCCTCTTTTTTATTGTGATGTGAAGGTTTATCATGTTTCTTTGAGATTACCCCAATTATAATTTTCTCCCTGAGTTTAGAACAGTCCAGTTTATCTTGCAACTCTATTGATTTCCTCATCATTTAGAAGTTCTGTAACTACACTATTTTCCCCTCTTTTTGGTTTGTAGTTGTCCTCATTTGCCAATTGATGTCTCTGGTTCCCTGTTTATAATCTGGTAAGCTTATGTTATTTTGGATACTTCCATAACTGGGTTGGTTTCTGGGTTTGTCATCATGTGTATTAATGGTCAGTCATTGTTTGCTATTATTGGTTCTCTGTCCAAGGAACTTTTTTTAGTATCTCTTGTAAGGTTGGTCTGGTTTTAACAAATTCCCTTAATTTCTGGTTATCCAGAAATCTCCTAATGTTACCATCATATTTCAGGGACAATTTTGCTGGGTGCATAATTCTTGGTTGGAAATTTTTCTCTTTCAGGTTTTTATGTATATCATCCCATTGCCTTCTCGCTTGCATTGTTTCTGCTGAGAAATCAGAGCTTAGTGTTATTGGTTGCCTTTTGTAGGTAACTTTTGTTTTTCCTTTGCTGCTTTCAGGATTCTGTCTTTGTTTTTGGTTTTGGTGAGTTTGATGATGTTATGTCTTGGTGAATTTATTTTAAGATCTGTCCTGTTTGGGGTTCATTTGACTTCCTGAATGGATATATACTCATCTTTCATCATATCAGGAAAGTTCTCTTCCAACAAATCTTGGACAATTTTTTCTGTGGTTTTATGTGTCTCTTTCTGCTCTAGAATTCTGATTACACATAGGTTATTCCTTTCGATGGTATCCCACAAGAGTCCTGCCTTTCTTCATTTTGTTTTGATCTTTTTTTCTGATTGAACCCTTACCAAAGAAGTTTTCAGGAATTTGTCTTCAATCTCATTAATTCTGTCTTCCATTGATTTTGTTCTACTCCTTTGCCCTTTAAATGTGTTATCTATTTCTGAAACTTTAGTATTAATTTTCTGGATTTTTATCTGTAGATTTTGTATCATTTATAATTTTTCATTTATTTTATCATTTTGTCCTTGTATTTTCTTCTGAAATTGTTCTAGGATTTTGTCTGTGTTTTTCTTAATTTTGTCAGTGTTTTCCATAATCTGTCTCTCCATCTTTTGAAGGCACCTAAATATAATTCTTTTGAATTCCTTATCAGGGAGTTCCAATGCTGCTTCTTCCTCAGGGATGTGTTCTGGGTCTGTATACTGCTCCCTTGTGTCTACTGCTTTTTCTTGCTTCTTTGTGTGGACTGTGATGATCTGTTGCCTCTAAGATATTGTGACTTTTTTTGTATTTATATTTAATTGGTGATTGTACGTTGAAGTACCAAGGGGGCTAGGAGGCTGCATCTTCTACCTCCTCTAACCCCACAAGAACAAGACAGAATCACCATCAGTAGCACAATGCCTATTCCTGTGAGGCCAGACATGCTGCCTCCCTCTAGCCCTTTCACCAACAGTTCCTCCTGCAGCACCCACCACCTCTCTGCTGGGGTTGATAATTCACTGCAGTGGCCACACAGAACTCACAGATTATGGGGTTTGTTATGGAAGCACCAGATTACAATTCAAGTTCAGAAATGCACTCAGTCTCTTGCAGCTGGCCTTCTCATTCAGCAGCCAGCAGTCTCAGTAGCACATCACTCTCTCAGCAGTGTGTGTCTCTAATGTCTCTCTCTCTCAGCAGTGTGTGTTTCTCATGTCTATCAGGAGCACGTTTCTCTCAGCAGCACATCTTTCTTAGCCAAGAGTCAGATAGACTCCTTCTGCCTCTAGGAAGGCTCCTTTTGAGCCTGGCCGAGTGGCCCAAAACAACCAATCCAAACATCATAATTCTATACACCTGAGAGAGAGAGAGAACTCCTCAGAAGATTGCTTCATGCCACCCTCAACAGAAATACCCCAGTTGGATAACTTTAACAATCAGGAGCTACTCAGTTGCTCATGGCAGATTCCACCACAGGATTTACAAAGACTTATGGCTCAAAAAGCCACACTATGTAATTTACTACACTGCATGGAGTGATTTGCCCAAGATTTTCTTTTTGTTTTGTTTTGTTCGGATGTGCCTGAGTAAGCAGGGTACTGTGCTCCTCTATTCACTAGTTGGAAGCACTTATGTACTCACAACCTATCTCCTGGTGGGTATGATAGAGAATAAGAGTGGCTGCACAGATCTCTGTTAACTGTTTGTCAAGAGCA
>NW_006922065.1:386438-389667 GCF_000298275.1 Orycteropus afer afer
TAGAGCAGGAGAATAATAAAGAAAAAAATGGGAAATATGCAAAAAGAAAAGCAAGGACTTGGAAGAACCCCAAGAAAGAAAAAAAAAATGGTAGCCAGGAAAAGGGAAGAGAGAAAAAGCCAAAAACTAGAACCTGGGAAGGGAAGAAGAAAGCATAATAATAAAAAAAGGTGAGATAATAATAATAATTTTAAAACAGACAAAAACTTTAAAAAAAAAAAAACCTGGGCAGGGTAGAGCAGGTCACCCAGGCTCCTTCAGAGCATACAGACTGGGCTGGAATTCCTGCTGGCCCAGAAGGTGGGTGGGAGTGAGGTACAGCTTCATCTCTCTTCACCAAGAGGATACTCTTACACATAAGAATAACAAGGGAAATATCGCACCTTTCCAGTCCTCAGTGTCTGGTATGTCCTTGCAGTCCCCAGCAAGTGGAACCTACACTTAGACCCCTGGAATTTGAGAGAATGCTGTCACTTTAAATATCCAAAATGGTTGAACTGCTTGTAAACATTCAAAATGGCAATGCCCTCCAGACAGCCAGAAAAAGGTCCACAGCCCAGCCCATCTCCCACTTTGGTGCTTCGCCTTTTATTCACCAGCCACCAGTGCAGTCATCTGTGCAGCCCCTGGCTAACAGGGCCAATTTTTAGTTTAATTCTTAGGTCCTAACACCACTTGGCAATATGCAAGCTGTCCATGCCATCAGGATTGCTGACATTCCACAGCCCCATATGTCTCCTTTTTCAGTGTTTTCATGCAGGTTCTTCTTTCAAAGCTCAGAGCTCCAGGATTATCTTCTGTATCTGTGTTAATTGGTTCCTCTTTTCTTTGTTGAAGAAGGTCTGTGTAGTTTTTCTGCCTATTCCGCCATCTTACTGGAATTCCAAATCTCGGATGCTTTAAGCCACCCAGATTGCAGTAATTTGTTGAAAAAACTATAGGAAATTAGTACACTTAGGTAATTTTATTTATTTCCTTATTTGGTCCTCTCTGAATCTCTTTACTCTTTGTACTTGTCACTGATTTGGAAAGCTCTTGACCATTATTTCATGATTTCTTTAAATATATCCTCTGCCCTCTTTTTTCCTTCTGAAATTTCATTAAAATTGGTGAGACCATTGAATAATTCCTATAGCCCTTGGATACTCTATTTTTCTTTCCACTCCCACTTTTTACTTTCTTTGTGTTTCAGTTGACATAATTTCTATTGACCTGCATCAGGATCATTGGCAATGTCAAGTCTACTGATGAGCCCTTTGAAGGGATTCTTCATCTCTGTTACTGTGTTTTTCAATTCTAACATTTCCATTTTTTAAATTGTATCCATCTCTCTGCTGAAACTAACCATTTTTTGCATATTGTTTACCTTTTTAATTAAAGTCTTTAACCTATACTGTCATATTTGAGACTGTTTCTGATGATGGCTTTGTCTCTTCAGACTGTATTTTTTCTTGACTTTCTGTATTCCTCAGAAGTATTTTTCCTGAAAGTCTGGCATATTATATTGGAAAATAGATACTGAGGAAGAATTTTTTATACTTATGTTTTAGGGACTGGGTTTGAAGAATGCTTCCCCACTTGACTTTGTAACTTCCCATTGTTCCACTTCTTAATGGGAATCTTTCTTTGGCAGCTCTTCAAGTTTTCCACCTACAGTAGTTATTTTTACCTGACACTTGTTAATATGGTTGTGGAAGTATGGGAAATAAGGACATTATTTGATGTTCTGATTAATCCTCAGTCTTAGGCAGGTGCTTTGAATCTGGGTCTTGGGGTTGTCACTTTCACAAGTATTACTGCCCTTTCTCCAGACATAATGCTGTACTAAGCATATACTCTTACATTTCTCCTGGGAGCCGGATTGGCTGTTTTTCTTTTCTTCCCCCTTTTCCATTCTCCTGCTGAACTGGGCTTCCACCATTGCTTTCTAGCTACAGTTTTGATGCAATTAACGTGGTCAGCTGCTAACCCAAATGTTGATGGTTTGAGTTCACCCAGAGATGCCTTAGAAGAAAGGTCTGGAGATCTACTTTTGAAAAATCAGCCATTGGAAATCCTATGGAACACTGCTCTACTCTGACACACATGGGGTCACCATCAGTCAGAGTCAAGTCAATGGCAAATGGTTTCCCTGAAGATTAAGACTTTTTTTCCTTATGAGAGGTAAGGGTGGAGTATGGGTGGAGTGCCAGTAGTGAGGTTTTTTTTTTTTTTTCTCTCCACCAGTCAACACCACAAAGGAAGCTTTCTCAGGATTCTTCCCATCTCCCTATAAGCACCTGTGGGATTCCAGCCAGAAAAGACTGCTAGAAAATATAGAAGTTCCCAAACAGTAGCCCCCAGGAACTTCACACTCTCATACTAGCTCATGTTCAGCTCTTAGAAGTTTGAGTTAAAAAAAAATAATCTAGCTAAACCTCCTCCCTGGCACATATGACAATATGGCATTTGACAGCATCTGTGCCAGGTAAGCAAATGCTAGAGTCTCGTTTCTCCCTCCGGACTCTTACCTTTCTCTGGGTTTCAAGTTTGTTGTTTGCTCTGTGACTTCAGTTCTCTTATGAGTTTTTTTTAACACATTAATTTGAAAGTTTTTCTGCTTTTTCTTTTTTGTTGTTGCTTTTGAAATGATGGGAGTAATGCTTTTTACAGCTCTCTATATCTCCAAGCTGAAACTGGTGGATGACATTTTCATGTATTGATTCAGGGACTTAAGCCCCTTCCCATTTGTATGTAATTATTTGTGCTCATAGATGACTTAGGATAATTCTTAGATGCAAAATGACTGTGTGTTGCAGGATGTGTTTCTCAGGAAGCAGACAAAGATGGAGATTAGTATGGGGGGACTTTGTGAGGAAGTACTCTTAGGCTCAACATCAGTGAAAGGGAAAGGAAGAAAGCAGTAATGGGCAGAGGGAGAAGTTTAGTTCTGGTGGAATCTCAATAAAAGCTTCAGCCAACTACAGGGGGGAGCACTGGAGCAGAGCTAACCCTGAAGAATTGTCCTATATTGCAGCATAAAATCTGAATCTTTATATATTTGAATCATCAACCAGTCATTGGATGTGGGCTAGCCCAAAGTCAGACCTACACAAGCCAGATGTCTCCAGCTGAGGACAGTATCTAGAGAGGGCTGAGGGCTGAGGACCATTGGCAGGTATCAGGTCCAGTAGCTAGAGGAATAAGTCTTGAAAGGGGATATGGGCAGCGCATCACAGCTTCTATTACA
>NW_006922065.1:389947-391519 GCF_000298275.1 Orycteropus afer afer
AACAACAACAACAACGAGAGAGAGAGAGAGAGAGAGAGAGAGAGAGAGAGAGAGTGCTCTGGTGGTGCAGTGCCTAAGTCATTTGACTACTGACAGAAGGTTGATAGTTCAAACTCACCAGCCAGTCTGATCTGTGGAAAGAAGATGGGGTAATATACTTTCATAAAGATTTACCACCTAGGAAACCCAATAGGGGTTGCTATGAGTCAGAATCAACTCGATGGCAATGTATATATGTATATGTGTATATGTGTTTATGTATGTATATAAACACTGCTGTGGAGTCAGATCTGACTCAGCGAGTTGGATTTCCGAGGCTGTATCTCTATGGAAATAGATTGCCTAACTTTCCTTCTGAGGAGCGGCTGGTGGGTTTGAATCTCCAGCCTTCTGGTTAGCAGTCAAATGCCTTAGGCACTATGCCTCCAGAGCTCATATATATCTAGATAGATAGATAGATGATAGATAGATAGATAGATAGATAGATAGATAGATAGATAGATAGATGATAGATATGTATAACATCTCTCTGTGTGTGTGTAATACTGATTAGGAACAACTTTGCTTTTAACTGAAAGGTTGGCAGTTTGAACCCACCAGCCACTCTGTGGGAGAAAGATGTGGCAGTCTACTTTCATAAAGATTACAGCTTTGGAAAATCTATGGGGTAGTTCTACTGTGTCCTATAGTGTCTGTCATAGTCAAGGTTATGTGTCAACTTGGTTGAGCCTGGTTTAGAGTGGTGGGGCAGCTGGATGAAGTTATTCCCCATGATGAGACTGATAATCGACTCCATGCTAGAATCTACTGGAGCAGCTCAGTAGCTGCTTTCGGGATGTGCTCTGCTTCCAGTATATAAGGAGATGCTTTGAGAAAGGTCTCTGAGCTTTTTGACATGCTTGGATCCTGCATGTAACCGTGTCTTCATATAGCAGTCTGCCATGTTTCCTGCCAATCTTGGGACTGTCTCTGGACTTGAATTAGTGGCCTGGTGTGTTGTTTGGTGATATGGGAACTGTGTCTTTTTTATTTATCAACCTTGGGCTTCTTAGCCTCAGTAGCCAGCAGATGTCTAAGTGAAGAGACACCTCTAGCTCCAGTGGGCCAAGAGGAAGAGGCAGAGATGAAGCCTAAAGTTGAGGGGCTTTCACCAGCCCCTAGAGCTTGGCACTTTGAACTCAGACTTCTAGCTTCCAAAACTGGAAGAGAAAAAATCCTTGTTTGTTAACCCACCCTTTTGTGGTATTTTCTATTAGAATCATATGAAGTAACAAAAACAGGGTCATTATGAATTGGAATCTGCTTCATGGCAATGGGTTTGGTTTGAGTTTGGTGAAATTATTCTCCACAAAAGTTTTGCCAGAAAAGTTGTACTTAAGGGCAAAGGAGAAGAATTGATGCGATGGAAGACAGAATTAATGAGATGGAATACAAATAACTGAATACTTCTTTGGAAAAGGACAAATCAGAAAAAAAATTTTTTAAAAAATGAAGAAAGCCTAAGGTTCATGTGGGATACCATCAAAAGGAGTAACTTACGTGTCATTGGAATTCCAGAACAGGAAGAGAAAA
>NW_006922065.1:400631-416753 GCF_000298275.1 Orycteropus afer afer
ATTTGTAATACAGTACCTGGTATATGTTGTTGTCCTTGTTAGGTACCATCAAGTCAGTTTTTTACTCATAGCAACCCTATGGGACAGAGTAGAACTGTCCCATAGGGTTATCTAGGATGTAATCTTTACTAGAAGAGCCCTGGTGGCGTAGGGCCTAAGACATTTGACTGCTAACCAGGGTTGGTGGTTCAAACCCACCAGCCACTCCTCGGAAGGAAAGTTGGGCAATCTACTTCTGTAGCGATACTTCCTCGGAAACCCAAGGAAGAGTCGTTGTGAGTTGGATACAACTCGATGGCAACGAAAAGTCTTTACTAGAGCAGATCACCAGGTCTTTCTCCTGTGGAATATTTGGCTGAGTTTGAATTGCCAACCTTTCAGTTAACAGCTGAATGCTTAAATGTTGCTCCACCAGGCTTCCTGCCTAGTATATGCTAAACATTAAATGCTGATAGAATATTGCACTACTATCAACAATACATTTATGAGTGTCTTTTTCCAAGCACCCTAGGTAGCAACCTATGTATATTTCCATTACAACTAAAAATTTATAATTTTATATATATATCATGATGTTTTAATGATATTTGTATTTCTTCTTTTGTGGGTTATCTGCATATGTCACTTGGCTATATTCTATTAGGGTACTATATTTTTTCTTATTAATTTCTGAAAATGCTTTTTGGTATATTTAGAATATTCATCGTTTATCAGTCATATAAATCATACAAATTAGAAACACATTTCCAGTTTTCTGTTTACCTTTTAGCTTAAGCTAGATTATTATATTTTTATATGCTTGGTGGGAAAAAAAGCCAAACTAGTGGACCAATGTCCACTAAGGAGCCATGATGGTGTGATCTTTAAGCATTCAGCTGTTCATCTTAAGGTTGGTGGTGCAAACCCACCAGCAGCTCCCATAAAGATTACAGCCTAGGTAACCCTATGGGGCAGTACCACTCTGTCATATAGGGTTGCTCCAAGTTGGACTAAACTAGACAGCACCTAACAATTACAGTAGTTCATCAGTATAAAAATAACATTAATTATGATGATTATAATGACAAAGATATTGCTCAATGTTACCTAATATATATTGAGTATATCCTTTATGACCGGAAGGTTAGACATACTCATTCATTCATCCATTTTCTTATTTAATCCTTACTTATTTGTTGGTTGTTGTTGTTATGTGCTGTTAAGTAGGACCTGACTCATAGCGACCCCTCCTTGGGTTTACAAGGCAGTATCACTATGGAAGTAGATTGCCCCATCTTCCTTCCGAGGAGTGGCTAGTAGGTTTGAACTGCCAGCCTTCTGATTAGCAGTCAAGTGCCTTAGGCACTACGATGCCAGAGCTCCTTATTTAGTACCTTACTTATTTAGTACCTCATAAATCTATAAGGTAAGAACTTCCATTATGCCCATTCCATAGATGAGTACATTGATGATTACAGAGGCTAAATAACTTGGTGAAAGCTGTTAACTGGTAGAGCTGAGATTGAAACCAGGTCTGTTAGAGTACAAGGCCAGTATTTCCCAAGGTACACTGTGTGCAATGTTATCCCATAAGATACATACACAAACACATAAATACTCCCACATGTGTTGTATAGTAAAATGGATCTGGTAGAGTCTCAAATATCTTTTTCCACAAATAATCCATAGATACTAGCATGTTAAACACTCTAAGGGACACTTTAGGAGAGAAACTCATTTAACCTTTTGTAATGCAAGGTTTCCCCAAAATTATTTCATCATGTCTTTTATTTTTCATTATACCTTCTAACCTATTGCAGAAAAAAGTGTTCTATTTCACACACTTTGTGAAATGTCACATTATGCTGCTTAGCCTGTCAACCAGAGTGGCTCTTCAGTGCCCAGTTACCTGGATTCTGTTCACTTATCATTGATTCAGATGAAAATGAAGAGAATGATCTAATCAAATTAGCTAGTGACTCAAAGTGGAGAAGAAAAGACACTACACTAGATAGCAGAATAAGAAGTTAATCTGGAACAATGGACAAAAGTAAATAAGGTAAAATGGCAAGGATAAATATATAATTCTGTAGTTAGGTTAAAATAAAAATTGATGACATGAGTACAATTTAGGAGGAAGCTTGATTTCACAGTAGTTTGTGTGAGGAAGCCTGGAGAGTTTAAATGATCATAAATCCAATAAAAAAAATTGAAGTACATTCAACAAGAAAGATAACTATAGTTTTTTTTTTTTTTTTTTTGTGCTTTGGGTGCAAATATATGTAGCAAACTTGTTTTACACTCAACAGTTCGTGCACATCTGGTCTCATGGCCCCGATTACAAGTCCCTAACCTCCCTCCTCCCCAAGACCAGCCCCTCCCTGTGCCCCTCTCATCCATGCATTACTGTCTGTCCAGCCTTCCATCTATGTGATTGATACCCCTCTGGTGTCCCATGGCTGCTTGATCCAAGGGGTACATCTCCCTAGAGTAGGTGGGTGCATCGACCTGGGGTAGGTGTTCTGTATGTGGGTCTTTCTATTGTTGGGTTGAGAGCCTGTCACATGAGTCCATTTCCAGGCTTGAAGGGTCACCCAGGGCATAGTCTCACTGGTTCCACCAGTCTCCATCCGACCAGCAATTCAGTCATTTTTTATGTTTTTGAATTTTGTTCCACCTTTTTCCTCCCACTCTATCCAGGATCTCCAGGTTTGAGCCCTTTCTGAGCAGTTGGTATTGGTAACCAGGCACTATCTAAATCTTTTGGTCTTGGATCGTGGAGGCTGAGGTTCTCGTGGTCCATCTTATTTTTGGATTAATTGTTTACAGATGACCTTGATTTTCTTCACTCTTCTTTGATTCAGATGAGAGGAGACCAATAGTTGCATCTTAGATGGCCACTCAAAAGCTTTTAAGACCCCAGTTGCTACTCACCAAAGTAGGTTGTAGAACAAGATTTTTATAAACTATGTGTGCCAATTGAGCATGATGTCCCCCAAGACTGTGGTTCCAACCTCCCAGGCCTGGAGATTCTCTCTCACAAAATGCTTGGTTGTCTCTGCAAAGTTATTCCCACCCTGTCTTCTGTTGCTTCTGTGATGTATGTGGCTAATTTTCTAGCACAAGTACATATGTAAGATTATCTTCAGCCAAATCTATCCTTGTATTCCTCTTCACCTACCACAACCAGCTCTTCTCACCTGTAGCCTGGTATTTGGTGCTAGTGATACCGCGGTGTTGTGCCTGTAATAGTGTTTGCCTCTGTTGTCTATATCTTTTGTGTACAGTTAGGTGTCTTTCCTTTCCCCAGTGTCACCAAGATAGTCACAGACTCTTTCCATACCCCTCAACATGTGACCTCCAAACAGTCTGAGATTTTTCCCTCCTCTTCCCTCCCATCCCTGGTACCTAACAAAGTGAATTTCCTTCCCTGAATAAACTTTCCTTAACTTTTTACAACATTGGTTGCATACAATATTTGTCCTTCTGTGATTGACTTAATTCACTCAGCATAATTGTCCTCTAAATTCATCCTTGTTGTGAGATGATTCGTGTATTCTTCGTTATTCTTAAATGTTGCATAGCACTCTATTGTGTGAATGTACTATAGTTTGGTTACCCAATCATCTGTTGATGGGCATTTAGGTTGTTTCCATCTCTCTGCTATAGTGAATTGTGCTGCAATGAACACAGGTGTGCATATGTCTGTTCATGCCCTGTCTCTCACCTCTTTAGGATATATTCCTAGTAATGGAATTGCTGGATCAAATGGTATTTCTATTTTCAGTTTTTCAAGGAAATGCCATACCATTTGCCACAATGGTTGTATCATTTTGCAGTCCCACCAGCAGTGTGCGAGAGTTCCAATCTCTCCTCAGCCTTGCTAGCATTTATTATTTTCTGTCTTGTAGAACTTTGCTATTATTGCTGGGGTGAGATGGTATTTTGTTGTTTTGGTTTGCATCTCTCTAATTGCTAATGATCATGAGCATTTCCTCATGTGTTTGTTGACTGGCTATATCCTCTTTAGTGAAGTGTGTGTTCATTTCCTTTGCCCATTTGTGAATTGGGTTGTTTGTCTTTTTGGTGTTGAGGTGCTGAAGTTTTCTATACATTTTGGAGATGAGTTCCTTGTCAGATATGTCATAGCCAGATATTTTTCTCAGTCTGTAAGTTCTGTTTTTAGCCTTTTGAAGAAGTCTTTCAATGCACAGAATTTAATTTTTTAGAAGGTCCTACTCATCTAGTTTCTCTTCCACTGTCTGTGCATTTTGTGTTATGCTTGATAGTTTCAAACCTGCATTAATACCAAGGTAATGTTCAGAGTGGCAGAGATTGGCATCCATTCCCCTGTTCTCTGTGCTAGACAGAGTATATCTGGACCATTATGATATTCTTGCAGTATGTTTCACAACAGACAATGAATGGCAACCCAAAATCCAGCCAGATGATGTTGATTTAGTTAATAAGAAATCCAGCAGCCACCACCTTTTGAGCAATGATAGAAATAACTCAAGGTGATCAGTGTAACAAAGATAGATTCAGGGTGGCTATTGGTGATGGGGAGTCCTAGGGTGGTGTAAATGGTTAACACAATCAGCTGCTTACAAAATGGTTGGAGGTTCGAGTCCTTCCAGAAGCTTCAGAAGAAAAGCCTGGTAATCTACTTCCAAAATATCAGCCATTGAAAACTCTTTGGAGTATATTTCTAATGTGGCACGTATGGGGTCCCCATGAGTTGGAGTTGATTTAATGACAACTGGTTTTTATTGGGTGTGATGGTTATGTTTGTGTGTCAACTTGGCTAGGCCTGGTTGAGTGGCTGGGCAGCTGGATATAGTATTTCTCATGATGATATAGTAATCAACTCCATAGTGGAATCTACTGGGAGCAGCTGAGTAGCTGCCTTTGGGTATGTGGTCTGCTTCCTGTATTTAAGCAGAAGCTTTGAGAATGGTCTCTAGCCTTTGGCAAACATGGACCCTGCATGTAGCCGTGTCATAGCCTGCTATGCTCTGCCAACCTTGGGACTTACAATGGACTTAATTTAATGGCCTGCCGTGTGGTTTGGTAACATCGGGACTGTGCCTTTTTCCTTGTCAACCTTGGGGCTTCTCAGCCTCAGCAGCAAGCAGCTGTCTGAGTGAAGAAATGCCTCTAGCTCCAGTGGGCTGAGAGCAGGAGGCAGAGCTGGACCCCAAGGTTGAGGGGTTTTCACCCAGCCCCTAGAGCCTGGCATTTTGAATTTGGACTTAAAGCCTCCAAATTATAAGAATAAAGTCCAGTTTATTAAGGCCATACCATTTGTGGTATTTTCTTGTCAGAGTGGCACTAGGTAACCAGAACATTGGGGTTGGATGATTGTGATGGATATGTTTTGTTTGCCTCTTTCTATTTATTCTCCATCCCTTTCCATTGTGCTTTGTGTCCTTGGAGACTCCCCGCACTCTACTGGCCAACAGGAGGCACCAGGGGAGATTGGAAGGTAGGAGGAGAATGAGGTGGGATATTTATTCCTTTGGTTGCCTCCTTACTGGTTTGTTACAGGGGGATTGTGTTCCTCTACCCACTGGGCGGCCCTTTTCTATAGCTTCAGCTGCCTATGGCTTCAGGGAACCTTCAACTACTCTCTCTGACTTCAGGTAAACTTTCCTCTCCCTTAAACCCTCAGGCTTTGGATCCTGCTCCTTCCAGCTCTGGAGAGCTCCTCACATGTCATCAACCCTGGACACATCTTTGTAAGTAACCCTGTCAATCTACTGTCTTCAATCACCCTAAGTGTGAGATCTGTTTCCTATTGGGACCAGAACTGAACTGATGCCAGGATGATTAAAATGATTGTCTTTGAATTTTTCAAGGGTCATCATATGGAAGAGAGTGGAATTAAGATAAGAAGCTTGAAATTTTGGAAATATTGGATTCATGTACTCATTTATTTATTTAACTAATTGGATTAAGCCTTTACTATGACCCAAGAATTGTGGGGAGCATGAAACAGTACTCTAGAAGCACATGGAATAGGTTTCTAATCTAGGCTAGAGATAGGAAATGCTGGGGCAAGGAAGAAGAACCTAGATAAAAAGTTCCAGATAGAGGAATTTATAAGAAAGTAAGCTGTCGGTGAGAGAAAAGGGAGCTCATTCTGAGAAGTGAAAGAAATCCTCAGTGGCTGGAGCTCCTGTCTCTTACAATTTGGTGTGAAGACAGTATCAGGTACGAGGCTGAGAGGTGGGATGAGGGCTGAACCTGCAGAACTGTTGTGAATATGGGCTTGATCCAAAGGAATCCCTTGATGATAAGTTTAAAGTAGGAGTTGTTAGTTACTATTCAGTCACTCCAACTCATGGCAACTTTATGTATAGCAGAATGAAACACTGCCTGGTCCTGTATCATCTTCATTATTTTTGACATGTTTGAGTCCCTTGTTGTGTCTACTCCAACCTAGAAAATGCATCTTCCAGCACTGTACTGGACAATGTTCTGTTGCCATCCATTGGGTTTCCATTGGATAATTTTCTGAAGTAGATTGCCAGGCCATTCTTCCTATTCTATCTTAGTCTGGAAGCTCCACTGAAACCTGTCCACTTTGGGTGACCTTGCTGGTATTTGAAATACCAGTGGCATAGCTTCCAGTAACACAGTAACATGCAAGCCACCACAGTATGGCAGACTGACAGATAGGTGGTAGTAAAGCAGGGGGGATGACCAAGAATATTTTCTCTTTCCATTGCAGATCAAAGAGAACAAGAATGTCCAAGAAGCAGTACTGTTCAGAAATGAGTGAAGCTGCCTTGTGAAAGAATGAGCAGCCAGTTCCTGGAAGCATCCAAGTAGAAGTTGGGTGACAGCTGCAGGATAATTTCAATGGGATAACTACAGAGTGGGAAGTTGATAGCTGGCATCTATTTCTTTCTAATTCTGAAAATTCTGGGACTCCTCTGATTCAGCCTCTATGCTCCACTGCGGGGTAAAAGACAGAGACTTGAGAATTGATTCACTGGTATCCAAAACTGGCAGTAAGATGTAAGTAAGATCTTCTCTCCCAACCCCTCTTCTTGGGCCTAGATGGCAGGATATGCAGATCCTAGCCTCTGAGAGTACACAGGGCTTTAGTGTTTATGGTCTTCTCTCTTCTCAGCTAACACAGGAAGGGCATTGGCCCTAGCGATTTCCAGAGAATGAATCTGACATCATCTGACATTCAGGGCTCTAAACAGTTGGCACCATACCCTGGAGTATTAGACAAATTTATACTATTATTTTTCTTTTAAAATTAAACCCCATAAAAACTAGAAAGTGAATATCTCAGACCCTGGGTCAAAGCCAATTTTGGTTATGGTGGAAACAGGGCAAAGTCCAAGGGCCATGAAGTCCAAGGCATCCTGGAGCACAATGGCCCTCTTGTTTTGGATTTCACTTTTAGGGACTGGGCTGATCTCTGTGTGATAACACAGCTGTGTGCAAATGCCAAGCCTGGGTTGATAATTATAGAAACCTTCTTATTATGCTTGAATGGAGGCCAAGGAATGGCCCTGCTAGTGAGGAGAATGTGAAGCAGCAAAACCGTCGCTGTTTAGAGCAAGTTGGCTTTTGCAGCCAGCATAGGCATATATATGACGTGCGCCAGAGAGCCCGCTTCCCCACGCCCTGTTGGCAAGTGCCCTGTGCCAGCTTCTGATCTTCAAACTCAGTCAAACTCTTTGTTCCTAACCAGACTACAGCAAACATAGAAGCTTTGTCAGGAGGGCTCAATTTCCTCATCAATATTCCCCTCGACTCCTGTTCCCACAGACTCATCTTCCTGATCCATCACATATGCCTCTTTGTCCCAGTCCCTGGAATATTCATTTTCCTTAACACTTCAGGTCTACAGTATTTTTAATAAGAGCCAGTGTAGTCACTTCTCTCTGACTGGTGACACAAGAAGTGGCCTGGCTTTCCAAGAGCTTCTTCTGAAGAAAGATTTATTTTGGATGAAATAGCCATTACCCAATACTTCCCATCGAGTTTGTTCCTACTCACAGTGACCCCCATTGGGTTTCCAAGGCTGTAAATCTTTTTGGAAGTAGATTGCCTTATCTTCCTCCCATGGAGCAACTTGTGGGTTTGAACCACTGACCTGTCTATCATCCAAATGCCTTAGAAAAAGATAATTAGAAAATTATTGATCTACACCTTGAGCCATAACAACTTTAACAAGAGCACAGAAAAGTCATCCCTAGCCCTATTGTATCACCAGGTCACAGTGGAACACCATTATGGAGAAGTTTCAAGAAAGAAGGAAGGAGCTATGGTGGGAGGAACTGCCACAAAGGGAAGTGAAACAAAGTGAAGTGAATGTGTGAAAGTTTAATTTTCTTCATGGAAAATATGTGATTTTCAGGAAGGAACTTCCTCTATTGAAATTTTTGCTTTTAACAATAGAGGTGAATAAGTACAGTTTTATGTAACACATATAAGAGAGAAAGTAGAACGGTGACCCTGTGAAAATTACAGCATTAAAAGTAATAAGCCTGCCATTGCCAATAAAGCACACAGATACCCTGCCATGCTATCTTGAGTATAAAGGTGACATTTTTACAGTTATTCCTAAAGTAACTTCTTCAACTGCAATTGCATTTTGAACATCATGCTCTCACACAGAAATTCTTCCTAAAGTTTGGTAATTGTTGAGGGTTCATTCTCCAGGGCCCACATCAAACAAGAGAGTCCAACTGCCTCAGTTATATGCTCCAGCAGTTTCTTCCTTTCATAATCATTATTTCATTTCCCAGTTTGGTAAGTGGAGTCCCTGGGTGGTGTAAATGGTTATCACATTTAGCTACTAATGGAAAGGTGGATGTTCAAGTTCACCTAGGGGCACTTCAGAAGAAAGACTTGGTGGTCTGCTTCCCAAAATATCATCCATTGACCTCCCCATGGAGCACAGTACTATTCTAACACACACGGGGTCGTCAGCAGTCATCAAGTCAACTTGATGGCAACTGATACTGGTATTTGGTAATTGTTCCCATCTTCTAAACTATGAGCTTCTTGAAAGCAAGAAACATGGATTATTCGCTTCTGAATCCCTGTTCTATCAGTACCTGGCTTTGTAAATTTATGTAGTGGTGAGTAATCAGTGACCTTTATTTCTTGCCCCAGTCTTTAAGCTAAAGAAACTATGACTATGGGGCAATTAAATGAAATTAGATACAGTCCCTTCTAACCCTGTTGTTGTTGTTGTTTGCCATCAAGTCGGCCCGACTCATAGCGACCCCTCCTTGGGTTTCCGAGGCAGTATCACTATGGAACTAGGATTGCCCAACCTTCCTTCCGAGGAGTGGCTTGTGGGTTTGAACCGCCAGTCTTCTGGTGAGCAGTCAAGTGCCTTAGGCACTATGCTACCAGAGCTCCTCTTCTAACCCTAAGATGTAACCCTAAGATGTAATAATTTTAAGATCTTTTATTTTCTGCCTAAATCAAAAAGTGTGTTGAGGTTCTGAAGCAAAAAAAAAAAAAAAAAGGCTTGGCTGTTTAGAATGTAAAAAGAGAGGAAAGCCTTTCTCCCAAGCAGAATACTTCATTTAGAAGAGAGAGGTGAACTGTGGCAAAGCAAGAAAATAATTTAGCCCAGGGGTATGCAAAAATGTGTGTGCCAAATTATTATATTTTTTAAAAAAGAAGAAATATTAATTCTCTGTTTTGTTTTAAGATTAAGGTAAAGAATTGAAGTCTAGAAGCAATGACAACCAAAATTTCTCACTGCAAGATAACTTTTGAAACCATCCTCTTTTTTTTTTTCTTTTTCTGAAAATGACAACTCTGACTTCATAAAAATAAGTCAAGGATGAGGTGATGGCTTGTTTCTTTTAAGGATCAATGGCTTAAAGAGGGTTAAAGACAAGTTAAGGCCAATTAAAAAAAAAGGCAACTTGTTTTATTAAAGAAATGTAAAACATTAGACTCTTCTGAGTTGTATAAAAGGAATAAATAACATTAAAAATTCAATAAATAAAATATATATGCACTTTCATTCTCTGCTGTCCACAGTTACAGGGATGACAAAGAAAATTGAAGCCAGTGAGTGAGAGAGCAAGAGAGAGACAGAGTGGGGGAAGCTTTGGCTAAAGTAACAGAAGAGAGAGATACATGTAAACTCACATGGACATACAAATATAACTAGGCAAATACACACATAGATAAAGATCTGGACACATTTCTCCATGGCTTAGAATCTTCATTTTGTGCTATTTTGCAATAAACTAACAAAGACTTTCAAGATCATATTGCATTTTTAACCTTCGAGACCTCTATTCTTGTTTTAGGTGCATATGAGAATCTGTGGTTTTCTGTGTGTGTGTGTGTGTGTGTGTGAGAGAGAGAGAGAGAGAGAGAGAGAGACAGAGAGACAGAGAGAGAGAGAGAGAGAGAGAAAAGAGAGAGAAAAGAGAGAATGAGACTGTATAGAAAGATGCCGGGGTTTGTGTGGGGTATGAATCAGAAAATGTTTCTTTGGTTTCCATTTCTCTCCTTGGAGATCTTCTGGGTCATCTACTTGACCGCATCTCATGCTAATCAGAGAGTTCCTGCAGTGTGATGGGAGTCAGGGGTGCTTGTACTGCTGTTGCCACACTGCTTCCTTCATAACCCAGTAGAAGTGAGTAAATGAGCTCAGCTTATAAGATTTTCCATTAAAAGAAATGCTTAAGCAGAGAACCATTTCTTGACACAATACAATTCACTAATGTGCCTAGTAGTAGGGTTGTTACAGGAAACATTACTAGATTTATTTCATTGAACAGCTTTTAATTTTTTATTTGTATGTAGCTATATATTGGAAGGGAGCTCTGGTAGCATAGTGGCTAAGACACTTGCCTGCTAACCAGATGGCTGGCGGTTCAAACCCACCAGCCACTCCTCGGAAGGAAGGTTGGGCAATCCTACTTCCGTAGTGATACTGCCTCGGAAACCCAAGGAGGGGTCGCTATGAGTCGGGGCCGACTCGACGGCACATAACAACAACAACAACAAATATATTGGAAAGAAGCTCTGGTAGTGTAGTGCCTAAGGTACTTAACTGCTAACCAGAGGCTGGTGGTTCAAACCCACCAGCCACTCCTCAGAAGGAAGGTTGGGCAATCTACTTCCATAGTGATACCACCTCAGAAACTCAAGGAGGGGTCGCTATGAGTAGGGTCCTACCCCACGGCACATAACAACAACAACATATATTGGAAAGATCCTACAGATAAGCAGCTTTGCACATCTTTGTAACTCCTGTTATTGCATCTTTAAAAAGTATTCCACTTTCATTTGTTTAATTCCATAGCTATTGATTCAGAGAAAGATAGTATGTGGCATTGTGGAGTTATTATTTGCTATGAACTTAATATGCACGTGAAGCATTGGCTGTCATCTGCCACTGAATTCTTGTGCCCATGTTATTGTGTATTATTGATCCACAAAGACTTTGTGATAAAATAAGTTTTCTTTTGTGGATGTTCTACTCAACATAATTTAAAACTCTGTAACTCAATTGCATTACTTTTGTTTTGCAAACAAAACCTTTTTTTGAGTTCATATTACAGGTGAGAAACTATGATATCCACTGGAAATTAATGCCTTGTTACCCTGACTCTGTGCTGCAAAATGACTTCTAGTCTGACTTAGTGAATTATAATCTATTTCAGTTCTTCTTAGCACACCAACATATTTCAATTAAATGGAACATTATTATACAATTTTCTTTAAAAGAAGAAAATAAACTTATTTGTGTATGTGTTTTAAATAAGCTGGCATCAAATAACCACTCCTAACTTTTCCTTTCTGGTCATATGGTAAGCATGACCAATAATTTTTTTTTTATATAGACTATGACCTCTTCCTCTCAGGATAGAAGTGGTTTAGAGTAAAGAATATATTGAAGTCTTTATCTTAGACTTTATCTTTATCTGTGCCAGACCTATGTACAGCAGATTCAGATGCTTGAGTTTAAGTCCCTTAATAGGATGAATGAGAAGCTCTGGTGGTTCTGGGATTAAAAGATTGGGCTGCTAAGCAAAGGTTGGCCATTCAAACCCACCAGCTGCTCTGCAAGAGAAGAAATGAGGCAAGCTGCTTCAGTAAATATTTACTGCCTTGGAAACCCTAGTGGGCAGTTCTACTCTGTCCTGTAGGGTCACTATGGGTTGGAATTGACTCAATGGAAATAGATGGGTTAAGATTAATGGTCCCTAACCCCTAGCTTCTGCATTCAGAGCAATGATAGGATTCACTACCATCTCTCTCTCTCTCATCTGAATTGGGCTAGGAGAAAAACCAGTGATATGTATGTGTGTGTATGTGTTTGTTTGTGTGTGTGTGTGGATCATGAGAGAGATTTACTTTAAGGGATTGGCTCACACAACTGTGGGGCTGGTAGGTACAAAATCCATAGGTCAGACAGCAAGGTAAAGAATTTTGTAAGCTTAGGTCCCATGATCATCCCATGAACTGTAAGTCAGGTAGCAGACCAGAGACTTCTGCAGGTTTACATCCCAACATCTGTAGATCAGGCAACAAGAAGTGTGTAAGGTCAAAAGAAGGAGAGAGAGAACAAACTCTGCCAGAATACCCATTTATATTCTGGAGGCAGACCACACCTACAAAGAAACTTCCCTTTAGCTGACTTCTTGATCACATCAGAGCACATCATGGAAGGTGATTACATTATGTTACAGAATAGCAACTAGTCCAATAACTGGCCAACCCATTGAGAATCAGCGTAGCCAAAATGAACCATAAAATAAACCATCACACTCATTGGCCCTCTCTAAGGGCAAGCATTCTGAGAGTAGAGATCTGCTCTATTTTTCTTAAAGAGACAAAGTTTAATTAAGAGTAGAAATGAGAATAAATATTTGGCCAAGTCATGATGACTAGTACAAAGTTAACCCTGAATCCATGGTATATTTGAAGCCAAAAGTATGTTTGCTTTCTGAACCCTAATAGTTGTCATTACTCAACTCCAACTCATGGTGATCCCATGGGAGTCAAAGTAGAATTTTGTTTCATAGAGTTTTCAATGGCTGATGTTTTGGAAGTAAATTGCAAGGCATTTCTTCAAAGTCACCTCTGAGAGGACTTGAACCTGCAACATTACAGTTAGCAGCTGAGCGCATTACTCAGGGACTCCCTCTGAATGCTAAACATGGCTAAAATTACTTTGCTTATTTTTTTCTGTGGAGATGAAATTATAACAATATTCTATGAGAAATTTTCTAAATTGTCTAAAACTTTATGCTTTTTCAGTCTCCAAAATGAGATAATACTGATAGAATTTTAGATCTTTGAATTCAAGTTAAGATGAAGTAAACATTACAAAATGGGCATTAAAAATAAAGAGAGAAGATAAATTGATGATGACTAGAGGTTGGAGCCACCATTTGTCTTTCACTTTGTTCTGCGGTGGGGGCTTGTGTGTTGTTGTAAGGCTGGAGGCTAAGCCACTGGTATTTCAAATACCAGCAGGATCACCCATAGTGGACAAGTTTTCAGTGGAACTTCCAGACTATGACACACTGGGAAGAAGGGCAGGGTCATCCACTTCTCAAAAAATTGACCAGTGAAAACTAAATAGCTGTGAAACATTATCTGAGATAGTGCCAGAAGATGAGCCCCTCAGATTGGAAGGCACTCAAAATACAACTGAGGAAGAGCTGCTTCCTCCAAGTAGTTGTTGTTGTTAGTTTCCATTGACTCCTCTACGACTCATAGCAACACTATGTACAGCAGAACAAACCATTGCCCAGTCCTGTGCCAGCCTCACGATCCTTGCTATACCTTGAGCCCATTGTTGCAGCCACTGTGTCTATCTACCTTGTTAAGGGATTCCCCTTTTCGTTGACCCTCCATTTTACCAACCATGATATCTTTCTCCAGAGAAGGTCCCTTCTGACAACATGACTAAAGTAGGTGAGATGAAGTCTGGCCATTCTTGCTTCTAAGGAGCATTCTGGCTGCACTTCTTCCAGGGCAGATTTGTTAGTTCTTTTAGCAGTCCATGGTGCTTTCAGTATTCTTCACCAACACCACAACTCAAAAACATCCACTCTTCTTCAGTCTTCTTTATTCATTGTCCAACTCTCACATGCTTATGAGGCAATTGCAAGTACTTGGCTTGGATTAGGCGCACCTTAGTCTTCAAGGAGACATCTCTGATCTTCAGCACTTGAAAGAGGTCTTTTGTAGAAGATTTGCCCAATGCAGTATGTTGTCTGATGTCTTGACTGTTGCTTCCATTGGCGATGATTGTAGAACCAAGCAATATGAAGTCCTTGACAACTTCAATCTTTTCTCCATTTATCATGATGTTGCTTATTGGTCCAGTTGTGAGGATTTTTGTTTTCTTTATATTGAGGTATAATCCATACTGCAGACTGTAGTTTTCAATCTTTATCAGTAAGTACTTCAAGTCATCTTCAATTTCAGCAAGCAAAGTTGTGCTGTCAGTATATCACAGGTTGTTAATGAGTCTTCCTCCAATCCTGATCACTCGTTCTTCTTCATACAGTCCAGCTTCTCAGATTATTTTCTCAGCATATAGATTTGAATAAGTATGATGAAAGGATACAACCCTGACACACTCCCTTCCTGATTTTAAACCATACAGTATCCTCTTGTTCTGTTTGAACAACAGCCTCCTGGTCTATGTACAAGTTCCTCATGAACACAAGTGTTCTGGAATTCCCATTCTTCTCAATGTTATCCATAGCTTGTTATGACCCACACAGTTGAATGCTTTTGCATAGTCAATAAAACACAAGTCAACATCTGTCTGGTATTCTTTGCCTTGAGCCAAGATCCATCTGACAACAGCTATGATATCCCTTGTTCCACATCCTCTTCTGAATTCAGCTTGCATTTCTGGAAGTTCTCTGCCAGTGTACTGCTGTAACCATTTTTGAATTATCTTCAGTAAGATTTTACTTGCTTATGATATTGTTTGATAATTTCCAAATTCCGTAGGATCACCTTTTTTTTTTTGAATGGGTACAAATATGGATCTCTTCTAGTTAGTTGCCAAGTAGCTGTCTTCCAAATCTCTTGGCATAGCTGAGTGAGTTCCTCCAGTGCAGCATCGGTTTGTTGAAACATCCCAGTGGGTATTCCATCAGTTCTTGTAGCTTTGTTTTTCTTCAATTCCTTCAGTGCAGCTTCAACTTCTTCCTTCAATACCATTGGTTCTTGATCATATGCCACTTTCTGAAATGGATGAACATTGACGTATTCTCTTTTGTACTGTGACTCTGTGTATTTCTTCTATCTTCTTTTGATGTTTCCTGCATCATTAAATATATTTAAATATATTTCCCAAATATTCTTTCAATATTGCAACTTGAGGCTTCAATTGCCTCTTCAGTTCTTTCAGCTTGAGAAATGCTGAGTGTCTTCTTCCCTTATGGTACTCTAACTCCAAGTCTTTGCACATTTTATTATAATAATTTTCTTTGTCTTCTTGAGTTGCTCTTTGAAATCTTTTGTTCAGCTCTTTTATCTTGTCATTTCTTCCATTTTCTCTAGCTAATCTCCATTCAAGGGCAAGTTTCAGAGTCTCTTCTGACATCCATTTTGGTTTGTTCTTCCTTTCCTATCTTTTTAGTGACCTTTTTTCTTTCTTCATGGATGATGTTCTTGATGTCATTCCACAATTCCTCTGGTTTTCGGTCATTGGTATTCAATACATCAAATCTATTCTTCATATGGTCTCTAAATTCAGGAGGGATATAATTATGGTAATATTTTGGCTCTCATGGACTTCTTTGAATTCTCTTCAGCCTCAGCTTGAACTTGCAGATGAGCAGTTGATGGTCTGTTCCACAATCAGTTTCTGAACTTGCTTTGGCTGAAGATACTGAGCTTCTCCATTGCCTCTTGCCACAGGTGTAGTATAGCTGCTGTCTATGTTGTTTAAAAAAGGTATTTGCAATGAATGTCATTGGTCTTGCAAAATTCTATCATACATTCTCCAGTGCCATTTTTATCATCAAGGCCATATTTTCCAACTACCAGTGATTCTTCTTTTGTTTATCAACTTCTGCATTCCAGTCACCAGTGATAATCAACACATCTTGATTACATGTTTGGTCAATTTCAGACAGCAGAAGTTGATAAAAATCTTCA
>NW_006922065.1:416853-418504 GCF_000298275.1 Orycteropus afer afer
AGTGCATTTCAATGCACTAATGCCTAGGAAGGAGGTCTGTTAGCATAGTGCCTAAGGCATTTCACTGCTAACCAGAAGGCTGGTGGTTCAAACCCACCAGCCACTCTTCAGAAGGAAGGTTGGGCAATCTACTTCCATAGTGATGCTGCCTTGGAAACCCAAGGATGATTAGCTATGAGTCACATTCAACTTGATGGCACATAACAAGAACAACAACAATTCCTAGGACATCAGTCTTTATGCATTCCATTTCATTTTTTACAACTTCCAATTTTCCTAGATTCATACATTGTACATTCCATTTTCCAATGATTAATGGATACTGTAGCTGTTTCTTTTCATTGTGGGACATGCCACATCAGCATATGAAGGTCCTACAAGCTTTGCTCTATTCATATCATTAAGGTCGTCTCTACTCTGAGGAGTCAGCTCTTCCCAGTCATATTTTGAGTGGCTTCTGACTTGAGGAGCTCATCTGCCAGCACTATATCAGACAGTGTCTTTGGACTATTCATAAAGTTTTCCAGTAATATATCAGACAGTATTTTACTGCTATTCATAAGAGTTTTCATAAGAATTTTCACTGGCCAATTCTTTGAGAAGTGGATGGCCTCTTCCTTCTTCCGAGTCTGTCTTAGCAACCACCACAGTGTGATAAACTGACAGACACATTTGTTTCCCTGAGCTGTTTCAAACTGTTCCACTTACTTTCCTGTCTCCATCAGCCTCTCCAAACCCGCCACCCCACCTCACTTCCTTCCTGGACCACTTCAGGCCATTCCAAACCTGCCACATTGCCTCTCTTCCCAAGTGGAGTCATTCTTAATGACGTGGTTGGAGTAATGTTTTCAGGATCTCCATTTACTGATGAGGCATGACTCAAAATGGGAAGAAACAAATGCAAACATTCATTAATAATCAGAACATGGAAGCTATGAAGTATGAATCTGGAAAATTAGACGTTGTCAAAAATGAAATGAGTGCATAAAGATCAATATCCTAGGCATTAGTGACCTCAAATGGAATAGTATTAGTAATTTTGAATTAAACAATCATATAATCTACTGTGGTAGTTAAGGTTGTGTGTCAACTTGGCTGGGCCTGGTTGAGTGGTTGGGTAGCTGATTGTAGTTATTCCCTATGATGAGACTAGCAATCAACTCCATGGTGGGATCTACCACAAGCAACTGAGTAGCTGCTTTAGGGATGTGGTCTGCTTCCCGTTTATAAAAAGCAGCTTTGGGAATGGTCTCTAGCTTATGGCATGCTTGATCCTTATGTAGCCATGTCATTGTTCATCAGCCTGCCATACTCTGCTGACCTTGGGACTTTCAGTAGACTTGAATCAGTGGCTTGCTGTGTTGTTTGGTAACATTGGGACTGTACTTTTTCACTTGTTGATCTTAGGTTTGTCAGCCTTAGCAGCTAGCAGCTGTCTGAGTGAAGAAAAGCCTCCAGCTTCAGTGGACCAGGAGCAGGAGGCAGAGCTAAAGCCTAAGGTTGAGGGGCTTTCACCCATCCTCTAGAGCCTGGCACTTTGAACTCAGACTCTAAGCCTCCAAACTGTAAGAGAATAAACGCCTGCTTTTTAAAGCCTCCCATTTGTGGTATATTCTTGTCAGAGTGGCACTAGGTAACCAGAACAGTCTAC
>NW_006922065.1:419191-420762 GCF_000298275.1 Orycteropus afer afer
CAGAAGAGACTCTGAAACTTGCCCTTGAATGGAGAGTAGCAAAAGCCAATGAAAGAAATGACAAGTTAGAAGAGTTGAACAGAAAATTTCAAAGAGCAGCTCAAGAAGACAAAGTTGAAATGCTCAAAAACCTGGAGTTAGGAAAACAAAGAACACACTCAGCATTTCTCAAGCTTGAAGAAATGAAGAAAATTTTCAATCCTTGAGTTGCAATATTGAAGGATTCCATGGGCAAAATACTGAATGATGCAGGAAGCATCAAAAGAAAATGGAAGGAATACACAGAGTCACTATACAAAAACGATTGATGTTCAACTATTTCAGGAGGTGGAATATGATCAAGAGCCAATGGTATTGAAAGAAGACATAGAAGCTGCACTGAAGGAATTGGTGAGAAACAAGGCTCCAGGAATTGATGGAACACCCCATTGAGATGTTTCAACAAATGAAGGTAGTGCTGGAGATGCTTACTTGTTTATGCCAAGAAATTTGGAAGACAGTTCTCTGGCCAACTTACTGGATGAGATCTATATTTGTGCCAAGTCCAAAGGAAAATTATCCAGTGGAATGTGGTAATTATAGAACAATATCAATAACATCACACAGAAGTAAAATTGTGCTGAAGATAATTCAAAAACAGTTGCAGCAGCATATTGACCGGGAACTTCTAGAAATCCAAGCCAGATTCAGAAGAGGATGTGGAATGAGGGATATCATTACTGATGTCAGATGGATCTTGGGTGAGAGTAAAGAATACCAGAAAGATGTTTACCTGTGTTTTATTGAGTGTGGAAAGGCATTTGACTGTGTGGATCACAACAAATTTTGGATAACATTGTGAAGAATGGGAATTCCAGAACACTTAATTGTGCTCATGAGGAACCTTTACCTAGACTAAGAGGCTGATATTCAAACAGAACAAGGGGATATTACATGGTTTAAAATCAGAAAGGGCGTGCATAAGGGTTGTAACTTTCACTATATTTATTCAATCTGTATGCTGAGCAAATAATCCAAGAAGCTGGATTGTATGAAGAAGAACATGGCATCAGGATTGGAGGAAGATTCCCTAACAACTGCAATATGCATAAGAGACAACCTTGCTTGATGAAAATGAAGATGATTTGAAGAACTTACTGATGAAGATCAAAGGCTACAGTCTTCACTATGGATTACAGTTCAGCATAAAGAAAACAAAAATCCTCATAACTGGATCAATAAGCAACATCACAATAAATGGAGACAAATTGAAGATGTTAGGGATTTAATTTTACTTGGATCCAGAATCAACACTCATGGAAGCAGCTGTCAGGAAATCAGATGTCATATTGCACTGGCAAATCTTCTGCAAAAGATCTCTTTAAAGTGTTAAGAAGCAAAGATGTCCCTTTGAAGACTAAAGTGTGCCTAAGCCAAACCATGACTTTTCTATCACCTCATATGCATGTGAAAGCTGGACAACAGGTGTTGTTGTTTGTTGTTAAGTGCCGTCGAGTCGTTTCCGACTCATAGCGACCCCATGCACAGCAGAACGAAACACTGCCCGATCCCGCTCCAGCCCCACAATCCCT
>NW_006922065.1:421147-422002 GCF_000298275.1 Orycteropus afer afer
AGTCCTCAAGGAGATATCCTTGCTCCTCAGCACTTGACACAGTTCCTTCGCAGTTGACTTTCCCAATGCTACACTTCGTCTAAAGTCCTGACTGCTGTGGACAACAGATAAGGAAGATCAAAGAAGAGTTGATGCCTTTGAATTATGGTGTTGACAAGGAATACTGAAATTACCATAGACTTCCAGAAGGAAAAACAAATCTGTCCTGGGAGAAGTGAAGTCAAAATGCTCCTTGAAAGCAAGGATGGCCACACTTGTCACCTACTTTGGTGATGTGGTCAGAAGGAACCAGTACCTGGAGAAAGATACCCTGTTTGGTAAAGTGAGGGTTGGCAAAATCGTGGAAGATCCTCAACAAGATGGATTGTCACAGTGGCTGCAACAACGATGGGCTCATGCATAACAAGGATTGTGAGGATAGTGCAGGACCAGGCAGTGTTTTGCTTTGTTGTACATAGAGGCAGTATGAATTGGAGTCAACTCTATGGCACCTAGTAACAACAACAATAGAGATTAGAGACTTGTTAGGAGGAATGTTTCACAGAGAAAAAGAGCTTAAAGGACTCTATTAGTGTCCTAGGGCTACTGTAACAAAATACCACCAATTTGATGGCTTAAAACAACAGAAATTTTTATTTTTATAATTCCTGATGCCAGAAGACTAAAATCAAGATGTTGGCAGGTCAATGTTCCCTCCTCTAGGGGAGGATCTTTCCTTGTCATTTCCCAGCTTCTGGTGGTTGCTGGCAATTCTTAACGTTCCTTGACTGGTGTGGTGGTTATGTTTTTGTGTCAGCTTGGCTGGGCCTAATTGAGTGACTGGGCAGCTGGTGGTAGTTATTCCCCATGATGAGA
>NW_006922065.1:422610-423086 GCF_000298275.1 Orycteropus afer afer
CTTTGCTTTTGTGTTACTCCACCCTGTATTTTTCCTATAATATTGTAATTGTAGTAGAGCACGGGGTTTTTTGCCCAAACCGCTGCGTCGGTATAAGCGGAGATCCTAGCTCGAGCTAGCCAATAAACTTTCCTTTTGCTTTTGCATTATCGTGTCAGTGGTAGCTTCCTCGCACCGACACTCCTTTCAGGACCTGAGTCCAACATTAGGACACGAGTCACAGGATTAGGGCCCATCCTAATCCAGTACGATCTTATCTTAACTAAATAAATTTTTAAAGATCTCATTTCCAAATAAGGTCACATTATGAACTTTCAAGTGGATAGAAATTTTTTGGGGGTACTATTAAACCCAGTGCAAGGACTTCAGTTAGGTCTTAGATTACCCAAAATATTTTGACAAAGAGTAAAAGCAAAGCTTATCTAGGTTTGAGCAAAGGCATGCTATGCTATATATTAAAAAAAAAAAAAAAAAAA
>NW_006922065.1:423226-426402 GCF_000298275.1 Orycteropus afer afer
TTTGAACCACCAGCCTTCTGGTTAGCAGTCAAATACCTTAGACACTACATCACCAAAGCTAGTGATTAGGTATTTGAGGAGCATCGAGTGGTTTAATTTGGTTATGACATATGATTGGGAATGGCTGAGTGCCAAATTAGTGAATTATTTTTAAGCTAATTGCTAAGTGTCACTAACAGGAATCAAAAAGGGTGTCAGCAGGTAGATCATCAGTGTATTTAAATACAGCCAAACTACTACACTGATCCGTTTTCATAAAGCCTGTTAAATCAGAAACAGGGTCTTTTCTCTCACAGACTTATTTCATCCTGAATTCCAGGTAGTGGAGTGGCACATAATCATTATTGGCTTACTTTAGAACAAAAATATCAATTTTCTACCCAATAAAAATATGTGTAACAACCCCCTCATCCCTAAAACATAGCCCATGGGTCTGTTGATCAGCTGGATAGTTCTTCTGATCTGGGCCAGTCTAATATGATCTTGGCTGAAAGTACTCACTTGTCAACAGTTAGTTGATCCACTGGGAATTGGCTTGTCAACAATGACCTTGCTTGAGATTGCTGTCCTCCATATCTTTCTCATCCTCAAATAAGCTGGTCCAGGCTTGTTCACATGAATCTCAGGAGTCCAAAAAGTTGAGCAGAAGTGAGCAAGAACTTTTGAGGCCTAGACTTGAAACTCCAACAGTATCATTTCCATTTCATTCTATTGGCCAAAACAAATCACAAAGCCAGTCCAGTTCCGAGGGATACAAATATAACCTCTACCTCTTGATGGGAGGAGAGTTTCAAGGTCACATTGCAGAAGGGTTGGGGACATTTTTTGTATTTTTGCCATCAATGTTTCTTGGAATTGTTGTTGTTGTTATATGCTGTCGAGTCGAACCCAACTCACAGCGACCCCTCTTTGGGTTTCTGAGGCAGTATCACTATGGAAGTAGATCGCCCAACCTTCCTTCCGAGGAGTGGCTGGTGGGTTTGAACCTCCATCCTTCTGGTTAGCAGTCGAGTGCCTTAGGCACTATGCTACCAGAGCTCCTGTTTCTTGGAATAGGAAACTGAAAAAATAAAAAGCAAATATTAAGTTGAGGAAATACCTCTTAGGTTGGAACAAATTGAGGCATTATTAGGCAGTGAGGAATCTAGGAGGAAATATACAAAACTTATTCTCAAACTGTTTGAACCAACCAAATAAAGTTTTGTAACTTGTGATTATTCAAGTGGTAAGGTAGAAAAGAGACCACCTTCCCAGGAAAATCACATTTTGTGCTTGCAATAAGAACAACAGTGACTTTCTGCTGCCTCCTGATGGCAAATATCTTAAATTGCAGAGATTGGCCTAAAGGCATGACTCAACCTGTTACCATCATAGGCTTTGCATTGTATCTAATTTTGTTTTAACCCAGCAGTTTCGAAACTGGTTTGAATCATGCAACTTAATTTTGTTGAGAGCCTCTCCCAGAATGAGTTTTGCCAAACATCATGTGGCTAGATACATTGATAACTGCCCTAAAAGTATAAGGAATAAAGAAAGTAGAGTAGTAACTTTAGTGCTGATGAGAATTCTTTTGCATCCCAATTTCCTTAATCATTTAATATGGATGCTTTAAACTTTTCCTGCATAAAGTTCCAAATTACAAATTAAATAATATTTTCAAAAGTGCTTAATGCACGGCTGGGAGTATAAGTTGGAATGATAGTTTTAGAGGGTGGTTTTGGTGTCAAAAGCCTTAGAATTTTGCACACTTAGTGCGCCAGCAATTCCACTTATAGAGAATTATGTTAAAGAGACAGTCAGGGATGTGCATAAAGCTTTAACTATAAGAACATTTATTTTTCTAATTTCATGACAGAAAAAATATTGGAAACAACCAAAATGACTCTGACCCAAATTAGGGGTTTGAGTAAGTAAATTACAGTAAATCCATACATTGAAATGCTAGACAACAGTAAGAAAGGATGATGTGGAGAATATGATATGAACATATGCTCGATAGTTCCAATGTCATTAAATGAAAAAACAAATAGCAAAATAATATGTTCAATATAATTATATTTTTGAATTAAATATGTATACAAAACGTCAAAGAGAATGTGCACTAAAATGTTATCAGTGGTTATCTATGTTGAAGATAGAAATGGATTTTATTTTCTTATTTTTGCTTAACACTATTTTCTACATGTATTAAATCACATACTTATATTAAGTATAAGCCTCAAAGCAACAGATGTATCAAACAAACAAGGTTTGAGTGTGTCTGAACTATCTGCATCTTTGTTTCTCTGTATAAGCATGAATGTCTTGCTAAACTCTATTCTAAACCTGTCCCATTGTTCATTCAACATATATTTATTTTAGTACTACGTATTATCAGCTGGATTTGGTACCAGGATTCTGTAAAGTCAGAATGCCAAAGGCTTCTTGGAATCAGAGTCCTCAGAGACACTCAAGAATGCGTCCAGGATAGTATAGGTTCCATACCCAATATCAAAGCTAAAAACCTTAGCCTTGCCTCAAGAGAGTTGTTTTCTGGTTGAAAAGGACAAAAATAAAAATAAAAAAAATACACATACTGAATGACTAGGAAAAAATGCCATCATCCATTCTGACAAAAAGATTTATTTAGAACTAATTATTGATTGGCAGCTTATCAAACAAGAGTGGAGAGGATATGTGATCCTATCATAGAATATAATTAAAGGTCAATTAATATCAAATGGTATAATTTAGGGAAAGGAGAGAACAACCTTAGCTCCCCAAAACCTGCTTCAGAACTTGGAGGAACCTCAAGAGAACCTTGTTCAAATAAGCATGGCATGATTTTTTTCCTTCTTTTAAATACTGTGATTTGGGTGAAAGTTTATAGAACAACATAATTTTCCACACCACAGTTTGTACACACTTTGTTTCATGACATTGATTGCAATTCCCATAATGTAATCACTCTCTTCCCACTTCCTTTCTGTGGTTACCCTTTCCCTGGACCCTTCTTTGCTATGCATTCCTGCCCTCTGAGCTATTTCCCTGTGCAAATGATCTCCCATGGTTAATTGTTCTACAGAGTGCACCTCCCTGGAATAGTGCAAAAATAAAAAATAAAAAATAAAAGTGCATCTCCATATCTAATTGTTCACCTTGTAAGCCTGCCTATTGTTTAGATGAAAGTTAAGCCA
>NW_006922065.1:426522-429044 GCF_000298275.1 Orycteropus afer afer
TGTCCAGAATCTCTCATTTTGATCCCTTTCTGAGTGGTCAACAGTGGTTGCTGGGCACCATTTAGTTCTTCTGGTCTCAGGGTCATGTAGGCTATGGTTTGCATAGTCCACTAGTCCCTTGGACCAATTGTTACCAAGCATCTTTGTTTTTCTTCATTCTTTGCTCCAGATGAGGAGAGACCATTGTTACATCTTAGATGACTGCTTATAACCTTTTAAGATCCCAGTCGCTACTCACCAAAGTAAGATGTAGAACAATGTTTCTGTGAGTATGTTATGCCAATTGAGCTTGATGTCTCCTGTGGCCATGATTCTGAGACCATAGGTCCAGTGCCTTACTTACCCAGGATGTTTGGCTGTGGGTATGAAATTATCATATCTTTGCCCTGTTAGCTCTATTTTACAATAACATGGGTGTTTTTTAGAGGTTTAAACTAAATAAAAGGGGATGACTTCCTAGTAGATAGAGCTTGGGGTGGAATTGGACAGATGCATGGAATTTGGTGAAGAGTGACAGAAGAATATTCCATAAGGAAAAAAAAAAAAAAGACAAGCAAAAGCCCTAACTGGGGCAAAGGTATAACCTATAAGGGGACTTATGAAATAAGAGCTTTGAATATTTATCCAAGGTCCAAATACAGAGAAGAAAGTTCTCTACTGATTCTCAATATGCCTTAGGCATCAAAGAATGATTAAATTAAAATTGGTAAGGAAGAAGACATTCAAAATAGAGATAGAAAATATATGAGCAGCCCCAAATAGTTGCTCACCCTTGTTTCTTTAAAAAAAGATTCTAAGCAATAAACTAAAATAAGAAATTATCAAAAACTTCTGACTAAAAAGAAAAATCCCTGTCATTTTCCCAGTTGTAGATGGACTTATAAAATCATATTTGGAGCACAAATCAAAAGAATTGGGCATGATTTCCAGCTCTACCACTTACTATAGGAATTAACTATACTAAGTAACACTAGGTCCCCTTGGAGTTCTCACGCAATCATGGGATCCTTTCTGCATTTATTATTTTTGAAATATAATGTATGTACAGTGAGTCAATTTTTTTTTTGTTGTTGTTGCTGTTTTGTTCTGTTGTTGTTTTCAGTATTCCACCCCCCAACCCCTGGTAACCAACAAAGAAAGTTTCCTTCCATAAATAAATCTTTCTTTAACTTTTTACAATAATGAACTATTACCATATTTGTCCTTCTGTGATTGACTTATTTCACTCAGAATAATGTCCTCCAAGTTCATTCAAATTATGTGGTGTTTTCAAGATTCCACATTATTCTTTAGCTTTGTACAATATTGTATTCCATTGTGTATATGTACCATAATTTGGTTACCCATTCCTCAGTTGATAGACACCTAGGTTGATTACATCTTTTGGCTATTGTAAATAGTGCTGCGACGAACATGGGTGTGCATATATATCTGTTCTTGTCCTTGCTCTCACTATTTTAGGATATATACCTAGTAATGGGATTGCTGGATCAACTGGTATTTCTAATTCCAACTTTTTAAGGGATTGCCATACTGCTTTCCACAGTGGTTGTACCATTTTACAGTCCCACCAGCAGTGTATGAGAGTCCCAATCTCTCCACACCCTCACCAGCATTTGTTATTTTCTGTCTTGTTGAACTTTGTCATTAGTGCTAGGGTGAAATGGTGTCTCATTGTTCTGATTTGCATCTCTCTGATAGCTAGTGATTGTGAGCATTTCTTCATATGTTTGTTGGCTGCCTGCATGTCCTCCTTGGTGAAGTGTCTATTCATGTCTTCTGCCCATCTTTTAATTGGATTATTTGACTTTTTGTTATCGAGGTGTTGGAGTTTTCTATAAATTCTACAGATAAGACCCTTGTCAGATTTGTCATTGCCAAATATTTTTTTCCCAATCTGTAGGTTCTCTTTTCACTCTTTTGGAGAAGTCTTTGGAAGCACATAAAAATTTAACTTTTAAAAGGTTAAGTCTTTGATCCACCTGGAGTTCCTTTTTGTGTATGGTGTGAGGTACAGATCTTGTTTCATTTTTCTGCAAATGGATATCTAGTTTTGCCAGCACCAATTGTTAAAAAGACCATCTCTTCACCATTTAAAGGATTTCAGCCCTTTGTCAAAACTCAGCTGACCATAGGTCAGTGAATCTATTTCTGGGTTCTCAATTCTCTTCCACTGGTCTATGTGTCTGTTGTTGTACCAATACCAGGCTCTTTTGACTATTGTGGTTGTATAGTAGGTTTTGAGATCTAGCAGTGTGAGACCTTCTACTTTGCTCTTCTTCTTCAATAGTATTTTGCTTATTTGAGGTCTCTTTCCTTTCCATATAAAATTGGTGATTGGTTTTTCCATATCCTTAAAGAACACTGATGGGATCTGGATTGAGATTGCATTGACTGTATAGTTTTTTTTTTTTGAGTAGTATTGACATTTTCACAATGTTCAATCTTCCTATCTTTGAGCATGGTATGTTCTTCCATTTACGTCAATCTTTTATGGTTTCTTGGAGTACTGATTTGTAGTT
>NW_006922065.1:429330-432185 GCF_000298275.1 Orycteropus afer afer
ACAAAACAAACAAACAGACAAACAAACTCACTGCCATAAAGTCAACTCGACTTATAATGATCCCTCCCTGGGTTTCCAAGGTAGTATATCTATGGAAATAGATTGCCTGGTCATCCTTCTGAGGAGTGGCTGATGGGTTTGAACCACCAGCCTTCTGGGCAGCAGTCAAATGCCTTAGACACTACACCACCAGAGCTCCCATGTATAGGATCATATCATCAGCACATAGGGATAGTTTTACTTCTTCCTTACCAATTTGGATGCTCTTGATTTCTCTTCCTTGCTTTATCACCCTGGCTAGGATTTCCAATACAATGTTGAATAGAAGTGGTAATAGAAGGCATCCTTGTCTGGTTCCTGTTTGCAAGGGAAATGGTTTCAGTCTCTCTCCATTGAGAATAAATAATGTTGGCTGTTACATTACTGTCAATGAAGAAAGACTGAAACAATTCTCCTTGCGAACAGGAACCAGACAAGGATGCACTCTATCATCACTTCTATTTAACATTGTACTGGAAGTCCTAGCCAGGGCAATAAGTCAAGAAAGGGAAACCAAAGGCATTAAAATTGGTAAGGAAGAAGACAAACTATCCCTATTTGGTGATGATGATCCTATACCTAGAAAATCCAAGAGACTCAGTAAAAAATCTACTGGAACTAATTGAGAGATTTAGCATAGTAGCAGGATACAAGATCAACATCTAAAAATCAGTTGGATTCCTCTACACCAGCAAAAAGATTGCTGAAAAACAAATAAGGAAATCAATACCATTTATAATAGCTACCAAAAATAAAATAAAATACTTGAGAATAAATCGTAGAAGGTACACAAAGGACCTCTGCAAATAGAACTACAACAGACTAGTTCAAGAAACCATAAGAGATCTACATAAATGGAAGAACATACCATGCTCGTGGATACGAAGATTTAACATTGTGAAAATGTCAATTCTACCCAAAGCAATCTATACATTCAGTGCAATCCAGATCCCATCAACATTCTTTAAGGGTATGGAAAAACTAATTACTAACTTCATATGGAAAAGAAAGAGACCTCGGATAAACAAAGCACTATTGAAGAAGAACAACAAAGCAAGAGGTCTCACACTGCTGGATCTCAAAACCTACTATACAGCCACAGTAGTTAAAACTACCTGGTGTTGGTATAATGACAGACACATAGACCAATGGAATAGAATTGAAAACCCAGAAATAAATCCATTGACCTATAGTCAGCTGATTTTTGACAAAGGCCCACAATCCATTAAATGGGGAAGAGAATGTTTGTTTAATAAATGGTGCTGGCAAAACTGGAGATCCATTTGCAGAAAAATGAAACAAGATCTGTACCTCACACCATACTAAAAAACGAACTCTAGATGGATCCAAGACTTAAATGTGAAACCTAAAACTATAAAGATCCTCAAGGAAAAACTAGAGGCAAATTTAGGGGCCTAATATATGGCATAAATAGACTATCAAACATAACTAAAAATGCACAAACAGCAGAAGATAAACTAGATGAATGGGACATTCTAAAAATTAAATTTTTAAGTGCCTCCAAAGACTTCTCCAAGAGAGACAAAAGAGAACCTACAGATTGGGAAAAAAATATTTAGCAGTGACATATCTGACAAGGGACTTATCTCTAGAATTTATAGAAAACTCTAACACCTCAACAACAAAAAGACAATTCAATTAAAAAATGGGCAGAAGACATGAATAGACACTTCCCCAAAGAGGATATTCAGGCGGCCAACAAACATGTGAAGAAATGCTCACGATCATTAGTCATTAGAGAGATGCAAATCAAAACAACAATGAGATACCATCTTGCCCCAGCACTAGTAGCAAAGTTCAACAAGACAGATAATAACAAATGCTGGTGAGGATGCAGAGAGAGTTGGACTCTCATACACTGCTGATGGGACTGTAAAATGGTACAACCACTGTGGAAAGCAGTATGGTAATTCCTTCAAAAGTTAGAATTAGAAATACCATTAGACCCAGGCATCCCATTACTAGGTATATACCCTAAAGAAGTGAGAGCCATGACAAGAACAGATATATGCACATCCATGTTCATCGCAGCACCATTTACAATAGCCAAAAGATGGAATCAACCTAGGTATCCATCAACTGAAGAATGGATAACCAAACTATGGTACATACACATGATGGAATACTATGCAACTCTAAAGAATAACATACAATTTGCAAAACACCACACAATGTGGATGAATTTGGAGGGCATTATGCCGTGTAAAATAAGTCAATAACAGAAGGACAAATATTGTGTTAGTCCATTATTGTAAAGAGTCATGGAAAGTTTTATATATAGAAGGAAATTTCCTTTGTTGGTTACCAGGGTTGGGTGGGGAAGGAGGGAACACTGTTATATAGGTAGATAACACTGCTAGATAGTATTGCTTTGGGTGAAGAGAATGGCAATGTACCAAATGTGAGTGATTAACATGGTAGCATTGAGGAAGAGGAAGACATAGGGAGGTACATGGGAGGTACAGACCACAAAGATGAACCCTTTTGCACATACAGTACTGTGTTGTCAGAGAAGGCAAACATGGATATGCAGGTGGATAGATGAGTGGACGGGCTGAAGTATTAGGTATGTCTTTGCAGGGGGGAGTGTGCCCAACGCCATGTATAGGGTTGGCAGATAATGTGTCTACAAGTGTATTGGTATGTTCTGTAAGAATTCCCAGATATATAATAGAGCTGACAAGGGACAAGGTTGTAGTCACTTCTTGGCCACAGCCAGCTACCCAGAGGGAGCGAGTAGTTGGACCTGTGGGATTGGGACCATAGTCACAGGGGACATCAAGCTCAATTGGCAT
>NW_006922065.1:432438-433698 GCF_000298275.1 Orycteropus afer afer
CCCTAGCTGCCCTTCAAGTCTGGAACTGAACCCACTCCTGTGGCTTTAAGCCAAACAAAAGACAGCCATATGAGATGAACATCGACACTAGGTAAATACACTCCTTGGAGAGAGCAATCATGGGAGAATGGAAGGGCTGTGTATGTACAGGGAGACAGCTCAGGGGGCAGGCAGAGAGGGAAGGAAGAGAGGGCATGCATACAGAGAAGAGGTAACTATGGGGAAGAAGTGGGAGGGGAGCTGTTTCACTGTGGTAAATTATAGTCAATATCATGAGACAGGGTATGTGAGAACTGCTGTATGGAAAGTGAATTTCCTCTGCAAAGTTTCACCCAAATCACAATTAAAAAAAGAGAGAGAGAGAATAATGTTGGCTATTGGTGTTGCATATATGCCCTTCATTATGTTGAGGACTGTCCCTTCTATTCCTATTTTGCTGAGAGTTGTTATCAGGAGTGGGGGTTGGATTTTATCAAATGCCTTTTTGTCATTAATTGATATGGTCATGTGGTTCTTTTCCTTTGTTTTATTTATGTGTTGGATTACTTTGTTTGTTTTTCTAATGTTGAACCATCCTTGCATACCTGGTATGAACCCAACTTGGTCATAATGAATGATTTTCTTGATAAGTTGTTGGAGTCTATTGCTTAGTATTTTGTTGAAGATTTTTGCATCTGTATTCATGAGGGATATTGGTTTGTAGTTTTCCTTTTTAGTGATGTTTGCCTGGTTTTGGTATCCAGGTTATGCTTGCTTCATAAAATGAATTTGGGAAGATTCCATCCTTTTCTATATTCTGGAATAGCTTGAGTAGAATTGGTGTCAGTTCTTCTCTGAACATTCGATAGAATTGTGCAGGGAAACTGTCTGGGCCAGGCCTTTTTTTTGTTGTTGTTGGTAATTTTTTTATGACCTGTTCAATTTCTTCTTTTGTTATGGGTCTGTTTAAATATTCCACCTAGGCCTCTGCTACTTAAAGTAAGTAGGATTTTTCTAGAAATCTGTCCATTTCTTCCAGATTTTTTAATTTGTTGAGGTGTAGTTCCCTTCATTATGTTCACACTATCCTGATATTTTCCTTTTAATTTCTTTTGGTTCTGTTGGGTGTCACCCAATTCATTTCTTATTTGTGTTATTTGTATTATATCTATCTCTTCCTTTGTTAGATTTGCCAGTGGTTTGTCAATTTTATTAATCTTTTCAAAGAACCAACTTCTACTCTTGTTGATTTTTTCTATTGTCTTTCTATTTTCTGTTTCA
>NW_006922065.1:434268-440728 GCF_000298275.1 Orycteropus afer afer
TATATGATGTCCTTCCTTGTCTCTTATGGTGGTTTTTGTCTTAAAGTCAATTTGATCAGAAATTAATATTGCCACTCCTGCTTTTTTTTGGTTGCCATTTGCTTGATATATCTTTTTGAACCTTTGATTTTTAGTCTATTTTTGTCTTTGTGTCTAAGGTGTGTCTGTTGTAGACAGCATATTGATGGGTTCTGTTTTCTTATCCAGTCTGCAACTCTTCATCTCTTGAATGGTGCATTTAATCCACTGACATTCAGTGTAATTATTGACAGGTATGAATTCATTGCTGTCATTTTGTTATGTGCTTTTTTGTAGTGTTTCTTATTTCTTTGTTCCATGTAATTTTCTGTACTGAGCTCATTTTGTTTATAAATCATGTTGTCATTTCCTTCATTGCTATTGCTTTAGTATTTGCTAAATATTTGTGCTCATCCTTTTTTATTTTTGATGTGAAAGTTTATCATTTTTCTTTGAGGTTACCCTGTGATTTATAATTTTCTTCCCAAGTTTTGAACAGTCCATTCTATCTTGCAGTTGTCTTGACTTCCCTACATTTTGAAATTCTGTAAATATACTTTTTTCCCCCTACTTTTGGGTTTGTAGTTGTCCTCATTTGTCAATTGATGCCTTTGGTTCTCTGTTTAAAATCTTGTAGGCTTATTTACTTTGGATACTTCCATAACTGGGTTGGTTTCTGGGTTATGTCATTATGTGTGTTAGTGCTTGGTTTGCTGTTGTTGGTTCTCTGTTCAAAGAACTCCTTTTAGCCTCTCTTGTAAGGTTGGTCTGGTTTTAAAATATTCCCTTAATTTCTGTTTATCTGGAAATGTCCTAATTTCACCATCAATCATATTTGAGGGACAATTTTGCTGGGTATATAATTCTTGGTGGAAAATTTTTCTCTTTCAGGGTTTTATGTATACCATCCCATTGCCTTCTCACTTGCATGGTTTCTGCTGAGAAATCTGAGCTTAGTCTTATTGCTTGCCCCTTGTAGGTAACTTTTTATTTTTCCCATGCTGCTTTCAGGATTTTTTCTTTGTCTTTGCTTTTGATGAGTTTGATGATGATAAGTCTTGGTGATTTTTTTTCGGAGTCTATCCTGTTTGGGGTTCATCGGACTTCCTGAATGGATATGTTATCATCTTTCATTGTACTAGGGAAATTCTCTTCCAACATATCTTTGACAGTTTTCTCTGTGGTTTTATTTGTCTCTTCCTGTTCTGGAATTCTTATTACATGTAGGTTATTCATTTTGATGGTATCCCACATGAACCTTAGGTTTTCTTCATTTTATTTTGATTTTTTATCTGATTGACCCATTTCCAAAGAAGTATTGAGGTATTTGTCTTCAATCTCACTAATTCTGTCTTCCAGTGATTTAATTCTACTCCTTTGCCCTTTCAATATATTATCTATTTCTGAAAATATATTTTTAATCTCCTGGATTTTTATCTGTAGATTTTATATCATTTTTAATTTTTAATTTATTTTGTCATTTTGTTTTGTATTGTCTTTTGAAATTGTTCTAAGGTTTTTTCTGTTTTTTCCTCAATTTTGTCAGTGTTTTCCTTGATCTGTCTCTCAATCTGTTGAAGGTACCTAAATATAATTCTTTTTAATTCCTTGTCAGTGAGTTCCAATGCTGTTTCTTCCTAAGGGATGTGTTCTGGGTCTGTATCATGCTCCCTTTTTTCCCCTGCTTATCTTGCTTGTTTGAATAGACTGTGATGCTCTGTTGTCTCCAAGACATTATTAATTTTTTGTGTTTATATTTAATTGGTGATTATATGTTGGAGTGAATTGCCCACAATTTTTATTTTCTTTGTTTTGTTTGGATGTTATCTTAGTAAGCAGGATATGAGGCTCCTTTATTCACTAGTTGGCAGCACTTATACACTCACCACCTATCTCCTTTCTCAGTGTTACCCTCCCATATGTCCCTGCTATCCTTGGCAAGTGAACCTTATTCTTAGGTCCCGGGAATCCAAATGAGAATGCTGTCACTTTAAATATCCCAAATGGCTGCCACATGTAAACTATCAAAAAGGCCACACCCTATGGAGAGTGGAAAGTCCACTGCTCAGGTTGTATCCCTCTTTAATGTTTCCCTTCCTAGTCATTGGCCACCAACACAGCTGTTCCTACAGCCCATGGTGATCAGGACTGACCTTCACATCAATTCTCAGGTCCCAACACCACTTGGAAGTATTCAGGCTGTTGGTGCCATCAGAGTAGCTAACAGTCCACAGCTCAGTCCATCTCTGTACTCATTTTTTTTTTTATATTCAGGTTCTTCCACTAGTTGATGCCTAATCCACTTCTGTATACTTCTTTTCAAAGCTCAGGGCTCCAGGATTATCTTCTGTATCTCTGTCAATTGGCTTTTGTTTTCTTTATTGAAGAGTACCTGTGTAGCTTGTCTGACTATTCCACTGTCTTACCATTGAATTTGATCCTTTATTCATTTTAAAATGGAATGATCATGTTTCCAATTTTGCCCAATTTGGAGTAATAAGATCTAGATTTATACTGTTGCCTGAAACAATCACAGAGACCACACAAAATATATAAACAATGGTGTCACTGGAAATCAGGCAATGAAGGACAGTTATCTTGAGAGAGGTAACAAAATGAAGTGCAACTTATGATAGCCCCAATTTACTGCTTTGAGACTTTTCATACTTTAGTGGAGAAAGGGAGAACCTGAGTAGAGCCTGTGAAGCCCTGGTGGCACAGTGATCAAGCATCCAGCTGCTAACTGAAAGACTGGTGGTTCAAATCCACCAGCCACTGTGCAGGAGAAAAATGTGGCAGGCTGAATCCTTTAAAGATTACAGTCTTGAAAACTTTATGGGGGCAGTTGTACTCTGAAGTATAGGGTTGCTGAGTCCGAATTGACTCTACGGTCATGAGTTTGGTTTTGTTATCAAGTGGAGCCTTCATCTCACTGAGATGAAGAAACAGCTAAAAGTTTGGAAAGACAAAGATAGTTAGAGATATTTGGAGAGTGCTAAAGAGGAATGAGATGCACAGAGAGAGAGAGACCCAAAGACCTGCAAAGGGTTACATTCAAGTGTTCAATACAATACTGATCACAGCATGCACATGGATAAACCACCTCAGACCAGGAGAAGAGGCTCCAGAAATACTCAAAGTGCCAGACCCTCACACTGGACCTGGAACAGTGGCTATTCCCACTAACCACACTTGGAAAAGTCATAATTCATGGGGAATCCAGAAGAATATTCAGGAGGTCTTGCCTCAGTAGTGGGAAATCATTTTCTCCAGACTGAGCACTACTCCACACCTGCCTTACAAATCATAAAAGCAATACCTGAAATGGTTAAACTGTTTCCAAAGAACTTCATTGCATCCTTGAGCAAAGCTCAAATATACTTAGGTTGTTGTTGTTGTTATGTGCCGTCGAGTCAGATCCGACTCATAGCAACCCCTCCTTGGGTTTCTGAGGCAGTATTACTACAGAAGTAGATTGCTCAACCTTCCTTTCGAGGAGTGGCTAGTGGGTTTGAACCACCAGCCTTTTAAATTAGTTATTATTACTGTACTTTATATGCTCAAAATGTTAAGTAAAAACAAGGAAGTGATAAAGAATATCCAAATCAAACTTTTAGAGAGCAAAATCACCATGTTGCATATGAAAAAGTACACTGGATGGGATTAACATAATATCACAAGTAGCAGAAGGAAAGGAAGGAAGGAAGAAATAAGAAAGAGATGTGAGAAGGGAAACAGAGAGGGACAGGGATAGAGAAGAATGAAGGAAAATGGAAAATAAAAGAGCTTCAATGATATGCGGGGCAACTTCAAGCAAGCTAAGAGATTAGTAATTGGAATCCTCAAAGGAGAGAAAAAAGGTGAACAGAAAAAAATTATTTGAAGAAATAATAGCTGAAAACATATCCAAATTTGTCAATCCAGAGATACAAGAAGCTCAATGAACACCAAACATAAGAAACATGAAAAAAATTATACCAATATACATCATTATCAAACTGATCCAAACCAGTGATAAAGAGAGCATCTTAAAAGCACCAGGAGAGAAAAAACAAAAACACATTATATACAGAGGAACAAAGATTATATGTAGAGGAACACAGATATGGAACATCGTATTTCTTGTCAGAAACAATGTTAGCCAGAAGACTGTGAAGTAACATTTTTAAAGTACTGAAATAAAATAAACTGTCAATCTAAAATTTCACACTCACTCAAAACTATTTTTCAAAAATGAAGGTAAAAGTTTGTTTCAAATTTAACAATGTTGAAAGAATTTATTGCCAGCAGAACTGTAGTGTAAGAAATATTAAAAGAAGACCTTTAAGCAGAAGAAAAATGATACTAGAAGGAAATACAGATCTATACAAATAAATGAAGATTGCCAGAAATATTAATTGCATGGGTAAATTTATTTTTTAAAAAAAATTATTTACATCTCTTGGAAAGTAACTGCTTAAATAAAAACAAAAATAAACAAACAATATTTTATGAAGTTTATAACATGTGGATAAATAAAATGGATGACAACCATAACATAAAATACAGGAGGAGAGAAGTAGAAGTATGCTAGTGTAAGATTCTTATATTATATATGAAGTGATTGTAGAAAGACTCATTAACAACCTGCGATATGTAGATGATACAATCTTGCTTGCTGAAACAGAAGAGGACTTGAAGAACTTACAGATGAAGATCAAAAGCTACAGACTTCAGTATGGATTACCCCTCACAATAAAGGAAATGTAAGAAGACAGGAACAGTTGGGAGAGAAGGAGGAATGGAAACGAGAAAATGAGAAACAAGGAGGATGAGGGAGAAGTGATATTACATAAAAAGAAATTACATCAATGGCATTAAACAAAATGTGTGTGAATTATTGAATGGAAAACTGATTTGCCCTGTAAACTTTCACTTAAAAATCACAATAACAAGTTACAAAAAGAAAAAGAAAAAGCATGTGATCTTTTCAATAAACCAAACTCACTGCTGTGGGGTCAGACCCAACTCAAAGCCATCTCTCCTTGGGTTTCTGAGGTGGTATCACTATGGAAGTTGATTGCCCAACCTTCCTTCCAAGGAGTGGCTAGTGGGTTTGAACCACCAGCCTTCTGGTTAGCAGTCAATTGCTTTAGGCACTACGCTACCAGAGCTCCTTATTCCTAATGTGCTGGCTTTTTTTTTTTTTTTTTTAAATAAATCTATGCTGGATTTTGTTAAATTAATTCTGCTTCTACCGAAAGGATCAATTTAACATAATGCAGCATAGGGTAATAAAAAGCCAGCACATTAGGAATAGAAGACTTTGTCAGCCTAACAAAAGGCATTATGGTAGGCAGACTCTACAATGCCTCTAATGATCCCCAACTCTTAATATTAATTCCCTTGGGTACTTCCCTCTCCTTGAGTGTGGGCCACACATAGTGACTTGCTTTTATTAAAAGGATTCTGCAAAAGAGATGAGATGAGACATTATTTCTGAAATTAGGTTACAAAATGACTGTCATTTCTGTATTTCTTGCCCTCTCTTGCTGGCTTGCTCTGAGGGAAGCCAGCTCCCAAGGTGTGTGCTGCTCTACAGAGAGCCTCTTGTGGCAAAAAAAAAAAAAAAAAAAAAAAAACCTAATGGAATCCCCTGGCCAACAGTGAGAAACTAACACTCATTAAATCTTGTCAACAACCACATGAATGAGCTTGAAAGTAGAACTTCCTTAAATCAAGACTTCAGATGAAACAACAGCTTCAGCTGACACGTTGATTACAACCCATGAGAAACTTTGAGGCAGAGGCACCCAGTTAAGCCACATCTGATTTCCTGACACACTGAAATTGTGTGATAATAAATGTAAGTTTATTATCTAAATAAGTAAATTTTAATTAATAAAACAAATTTTAGGTAATTGTTATGCAACAATAGTAAATGAATACAGACATGCACCAAAACTCTACTGGTAACAAACTTAATGTGAAAGACTAAAAGCTTTCCTCCTAAAATAATGAAAAAGACAAGGATGTCTACTCTCACCACATTCTATTTAATATTGGATTGGAATTCTACCCAGTACAATCAAACAAGTAAAATAAATAAAAGACACCCAGATTGGAAAGAAGGAAGTGAAATGTTCTTTATTCTTAGGCAACATAATGATCTATGCAGAAAATCTGATTGCATATACAAACAAACTACAAGAACTAAAAAATGAGCTTAGCAATGTTACAGAATACATGATCAATATACAAAAATTGACTATATTTCTATTTATGAGCAACAAACAATCAGAATTTGAACTTAAACAAAAAATAAACAATAACATTTGTGTTGTTGTTGTTGTGGTTAAGTGCCGTCAAGTCATTTCCAACTCATAGCGACCCCATGCACAGCAGAATGAAACACTGCCCGATCCCGCGCCAGCCCCACAATCCCTGCTATACTTGAGCCCAT
>NW_006922065.1:443444-443845 GCF_000298275.1 Orycteropus afer afer
ATGTGACTAACATTTGTGTTGTTGTTATGTGCCGTCGAGTAGGCCCCAACACATAGCGACCCCTCCTTGGGTTTCCGAGGCAGTATCACTATGGAAGTAGGATTGCCCAACCTTCCTTCCGAGGAGTGGCTGGTGGGTTTGAGAATTAAAAAAAAATACTTTGGGATAAATGAATTTCAAAATAATTGTGTTAAGTGAAAGAAAAACAACAAAATAGTGCATAGAGTATGATTCTACTTACACAAAATTCTAGAAAATTCAAACTAATTTATAGAGACAGAAAGCAGATTGTCAGTTGCTTGGGAGAAGGGCAGGGAGGGATGGAATTACAAAGGGGCACATGGAAACTTTGGATGATGGATATGTTCACCATCTTGTTTATGGGGATGGTTTTGTGGGTT
>NW_006922065.1:444056-447022 GCF_000298275.1 Orycteropus afer afer
ATTCAATTTTATATCTCTGTATCTATATAGATATAGATATAGATATAAACATAGATATAGATATAGATATAGATATAGATATATAACCCACTCTCATCAAGTCGATTCTGACTCATAGAGACCCCTCATTGGGTTCCAAGGCTGTAAATCTTTATGGAAGTAGATTGCCTCATTTTCCTTCTGTGGAGCAGCTGGTGGGTTTGAACTGCTGACTTCCTGGTTAGCAGCCACATATCTTACCCACTATATCACCAGAGCTCCATATTACCATTTGTCAGCTTTCATACTCTAAAGGCTTGAATGTTGCTATCATGCTGAAAGCTATGCCACCAGTATTTCAAATGAAACAGAGTCATGCATGGTGGATAGGTTTCAGCAAAACTTCCAGACTAAGGCAGGCTAGAAAGAATGGCCTGGCAATCTGCTTCTGAAAATTAGCCAATGAAAACCTTATGGATCACAACAATATTGTCTGACTCTCTTGCCTTGGACATATCATCAGGAGGGCTCAATTGCTAAAGGAGGATCAGTTTTGGTGAAGTAGAAGGCTGGCAAGGAAGAGGCAGACCCTTGGTGAAATAGATTGGCACAGTAGCCACAACAGTAGACTGAACATGCTGGTGATCAGGAGGATGATGGAGGCCCAGGCAATGTTTTCTTTTGTTTTGTTGTATACAGGATTACTATGAGTCAGAGTTGACTTGATGGCATCTATCTATCTGTGTGTCTAATTGCAGTTTTAGTTCCTTTAAGCCTAGTCTGATATAAATCAGCAATCTTCCATTTGCCAGAACATGACATATATTAAATCTTTTATCCGTCCCTAGCTCTCTGTCTCTCAATCTTGACCCTGATTACTTTCCAGATGCTCTATGAGGATAGCTGGGAGCACTATTGGGTTCATCATTTATTCAGCATATATAACACAGCTATTTAAAAATTTACTGCTGAGATCCATATCATCACTGAGGTTAGAATAAAACACACTAAGTATAAGTTCCATTTTTCAAAAGGCTCACCCAATAAGTCAAACCAAAAAAGCTGATAAACTCCTTGGGAAAGCTTAATTTTTTTATTACCAATTTATGAGTTTAGGGATGAGATGTTTTAGGAGCCTCATTTCTAAGCCAAAGGAATCAATATTTTTCTGTTAACAGGCAGTCTGTCACATAAACAAATCAACTGAAAACCTTCATTTTATAGCTCAGGAAAAATGCCTGCTCCAGAGACACACCGAAGCAAGTGCTTTGCTTTATTTTGTTCTCCTCAGCTGATCCAAGAAAACCCTCATTAGCTTCTAGTGAGTATACATACCTCTGTTCAACAGATATTTAGGACTTTCTAATTCATTTTGCTGAACAATATGTGGTTATGTTGCCGACTCAAAAACACAGCTTATCTTCTTTGTTATTTGGCTAAGGGGAGTTTGAGGTCTTATGTTGGTTTCATTTATCATGTCCCTTTTCCTTCTCTTGGAGTTACAAATACACTATATCATAAAGCCTCCTGGTAAGTCTGAGGTCACAACTCTGGAGGTAAGGGAAGAAAAGAAAGGCTCTGAGACTAAGGTAACCACTTTTCTAATGGGCTTCCAGTCTGCAGAGCTGTTTCTAATCAATCTTCTTTTTTCTTTTTTGGTTCTTTACCCTTCAGAACCCTGAAAAAAGAGTTGTGTTTTACAATTATTGAATGGAGATAGGAGTAAATGATGTTAAGATGTACTTCTGCATGCCAAATGAGGCTTTGACTTATCATCATGTTATAGTCAGGCCTATTCCCACTCTAAACAAACAGAATTCATGCAACCAATACTAATGCAACCAATCCTAGGCACCAGGCTTTATGCTAGGTGCTAAGAAGTAAAAACCATTAAGGTGTAACTCTCCCTCTGAAATGGAAATACTAAGCAAATGTAAAGTATTTCACATGTAAATTGACATACAAAATATGATATGCATATCATCTTCTTAGAAACAATTTACTGCAAAAATGAAGGTGTCCCTCTGCGTGTGTGTTAATGTGGTTTTTAGCCCTTTGTTACAGCTCAGTATTGATAAAGAAAAAATTGACAATTTTCACCAAAGTTGGCTATGTGTTACCTCCGTCAGAATCAAATAGAAATGCTTGATAAAAATGTAGAGTCGTGGGCCCTGCTCTAAGGTCTCTGGGTGGTAATAACACTTTATGCTCGAAAGGGTTGTTATGAGTTGGAATAGACTCAATGACAGTGTTTTTCTTTCTTTCTTTTTTCTTAAATAAATTAAAGATGTTGTTGTTGTTGTTGTTATGTGCCGTCGAGTCGGCCCCGACTCATAGCGACCCCTCCTTGGGTTTCCGAGGCAGTTATCACTACGGAAGTAGGATTGCCCAACCTTCCTTCCGAGGAGTGGCTGGTGGGTTTGAACCGCTAGCCGTCTGGTTAGCAGGCAAGTGTCTTAGCCACTATGGTGGCTTTAATTCACCCAGAAATACTGTGGAAGAAAAAGCCCGAAGATCTGCTTCCATAAACATTACAGCAAAGAAAACCCTATGGAGCAGTAGTATTCTATAACACATGGTGTCACCATGAGTCAGAATTGACTCCAAGGGAAAGGGTTTTGTTTTGTTTTGTTTGGACCCCTAGTTCTAATTAATTAGAATTTCTAGGAAGTGGGGGCCCATTAGTCTGAACGTATAACTCAGTTCCTAGTCAATTCTGTGCATATCAAGTTTTAAAAAACACCACTACCTAAAGAAGTTATAAGAATGACAGCTCTTATTTCTCTAGAATATATACCTAGTAGTGGGTTTGCTGGATCATATGGTATTTCTATTTCCAGCTACTTAAGGAAGCACCACACCACTTTCCACAGTAGTTGTTCCATTTTACAATTCCACCAGCAGTGTGTAAGTGTTCCGGTCTCTCCACACCCTCACCAGTGTTTGTTGTTTTCTGTTTTTATGAACTTCACCATTAATGCTGGGGT
>NW_006922065.1:447697-449547 GCF_000298275.1 Orycteropus afer afer
CATAGGTGGATGCATTTACTTCTGGGTTCTCAACTCTGTTCCTTTGGTCTATGTGTCTGTTACTGTACCAATATCATGCTGTTTTGACTACTGTATACTTTTTTTTTGTCAGCGTATACTAGGTTTTGAGATCAGGGAGTATGAAGCCACCTACTTTGTTCTTCTTTAATAATGTTTTGTTTATCTGGGGTCTCTTTTCTTTCCATATAAAATTGGTAATTAGATTTTCCATCTCTTTAAAGAATTATGATGGAATCTGGATTGAGATTGCATATCCCACTGCCACTGAGAGGATTTAGACTCATAGCAACCCTATGGGACAAGGTAGAGCTACTCCATAGGGTTTTCAAGGCTGTAAATCTTTACAGAAGCAGACAGCCTCAGTTCTCTCCCACAGAGCAGCTGGTGGGTTTGACCACCAACTTTTTGGTTAGTAGCACAATACTTTAACCACAGCACCACCAGAGCTCTTTGGGATAGCACATATCCTAGAGAAATAAAAACCATGACATGAACAGCTATGTGTACACCCATGTTCATCACAGCATTATTCACAAAAGCAAAAGATGGAAACAAGTGCCCATCAATGGATGAATGGATAAGTAAAATATGATACATAAAGAAAATGGAATATTATGCAATTTTAAAGAGTAATGATGAATCTGCAAAACTCCTCATAACTTGGATGAACCTAGAGGACATTATGCTGACTGAAATTGGTCAACCACAAAAGGACAATTATTATATGAGATCAGTTCTGTAAAAAGTTAATAAAAGGTTTACACACAGAAAGAACTGTTTTTGAAGCTTACCAGGGGTGGGAGAGTAAAGGAGGAACAATCACCAACTAGAGGGTAGACACATATTAACTTGGGTGAAAGGAGAGACAATATACAATAAGGGGGAGGTCAGCACAAAATGATCAAGACATAGAAGGCATAGGGAGGACCACAAGAGTTAAAAGCAACAAAGGTGAATATCATTACATGCACAATACTGCAATAATACTAATAACAATAATTTACGAGTAGATGCATAGATGGACTTTCAATCTGACAGAGGCTATCTCTACCTATATAGTAATATGTGCTGCAAATATATCCATGAATGTTGCACAGCAGACAGGGTACAAAGTTGTGAAAACGTCTTAGTCATAACCAAACACTTTGAGGGAATAATTCACTGGGTATAAAGGCTCAGGAGAATAGTCTCAGGAGACACTAAAATCAATTGGCATAACAGTCCACAAAGACAATGTTCTACATCCTCCTTTGATGAGTAGCGACTGGGGTTTTATAAGATTATGAGTGGCCATCTAAGATGCAATTATTGATCTCTCCCTATCCAAAGCAAAGAAGAAGGAAGAAAATCAAAGAGTCAAGGAAACAATTAGTCCAAAGGACTAATGGAGCACATGAACCCCCACCTCCATGACCTGAGACAAGAAGAACTGGATGGTCCTCAGGCATCACAGCTGACCCCTCTGAAAGGGATCATAATTAGAGTTCCTGGATAGAGTGACGGGAAATGAAGAACAAAACTCAACATCATAATAAAGACCAGGCTTACTGGTCCAATGAAGAGTGATGAAACCCCTGAGACTATGGCCATTAGACACCCTTCAAGCTAGAAACTGAATTAACTTCTGTGATTCAACTGGCAGCCAAACAATAGACAGGCCTGTGAGGTGAACAGTAATATCAGGAGGGTATGCTCTCATTAGAAAAATCAAGCATATGAGATTAAGAGGACAGCATTTGTCCAAGGTAGAGCTAGGAAGGTGGGAGGAGATGGGAAGGAAGAACTAAGGGAAGGGGTGGGCACAGGAAGGAAGTGGGAAAATTGCTGTT
>NW_006922065.1:449971-456546 GCF_000298275.1 Orycteropus afer afer
CTCATGTGACCATATACACAACAGAACAAAATGCTGCCCAGTCCTGTTCCATCCCCATGATGAGTTGCGGAACAGACTGTGTGATCCGTAGGATTTTCATCAGATGATTTTCAGAAGCAGATCCCCAGGCCTTTCTTCTAGTCTGTCTTAATCTGGATGCTGCTCTGAAACCTGTTCAGCACCATAGCAACACGCAAGCTTCCGCTGACAGATGAGTGGTGGCTGTACGTGAGGTGCATTGGCTGGGAACTGAACATTGCTCTCCCAATTGCAAGGCAAGAATTGTACCACTGGACCACCATTGTCTCACCTCTGAAGTACTACTGCTGTGTTTGGGAACAGAAACAGAAGTACTTGCTAGGAGAACGTCTGATCTGCAAAGAGTGTCAGAGAAAAAAAAAAGGGGGGGGAGCACTGGGCTCAGGACTGGGGAATGAGCCTTTCATTCTCACCCTGATTCTGCTGCCCATTGGTTTTGTGATGGCAGAAGGTCCCTTCTCTGATAGCCACTCTTATTGTTTTAATACAAGGCAAAAAATCACATGACTATAGTTTTATACATCAGTATAAATGCATGTTTTCTCTGCCTACTGTGTCAGGTCACTGTGAGGTGCCAGTGAGATTATGTCACGGAAGTGGCTAGAGAAGAATGAAGTGTTTACCAAATGCAAAGTCGTCAGCTTATTCTCCCATTACCAGTGCTCCTTCTGAATGTTCCTGAAAGCAGAATAATGTCCTCCTTGTTTGGTGGGAAGTGAAAGATCTAGTTGACTTTTCTTTACCACCATTCTTCTTGCTAAAGACTAAGTAATAACTCCCCCTAGTGTTCCTTCTCCTCAGTCACTGGAATGTGGAGGAGGCCACTGTGGCATGTTCTGAATTGAAGGCCATGTGACAGATCCACTGTCTATGTCCCTTTCGAGATTTAATCCCTCTGTTAATTGAGGAAATCTGTGGGCTCAGAACAAGTGGGATTATTACGTAGTGTTTACACTTGTTGTTGTTGTTGTTGTTATGTGCCGTCAACTAGGCACAGGAAAACAGTAACCTGTTACTATAGCAACAAGATTTCTTGTAAGGTTTTTTTTTTCCCCCCCTAACTGGACTTTCTTAGAAAGAAGCCCTAGTGGCACAGTGGTTAAAGCATTTGGCTGCTAACCAAAAGGTGGGCAGTATGAACCCACTAACCACTCTGCAGGAGCAAGATGTGGCGGTAAGCTTGTGTAAAGATTGTAGCCTTGCAAACCCTATGGGGCAGTTCTACTCTGTCCTAAAGGGTCACTATGAGTTGAAATAAACTCAATAGCAAAGTGGTTTTGATTGGATTTTCTTAAATGGAAACATTTATAGCCCTGATACTGTTTGCTTGTCATAGGAGCAGATGGGCCACTGTATCAGTTGATAACTGCATAACAAATTATCCCAAAACTTAGTGGCTTAAATAAACAGACATTTATTATTTTACAGTTTCTGTGGAACAGAAATATTGGAGCAGCTAGGCTGTGTCCTGTCACTCAGGGACTCTCACAAGGCTGTGGCTGAGATGTCAGCTGTAGCTGCAGCTTCAGGAAGGGGAGAGCTGGCTTCTAAGCTCATTTTACAGGTTGTTGAAAGTATTCAGTTCTTCAAGGGCTGTTGAACTGAGAGCTCCCTCAGGTTCTCTCTGGCTATGGGTTCAATTTTTTTGCCACATGGGACTCTCTGTAGGACGGCTTACAATATGGCAGCTGGCTTTCCCCAGAGTCAGGACTCAGAGAGGGAAAAAGAGAGAGAGAGCAGATTTTTGTGTAATCTAATCTCAGAAGTGACATCCCATGGCTTTTTGCAATATTCTATAAATGAAAAGCAAGTCACTAGGTCCAGCACACACTCAAAAACCAAAAACAAAACTCACTGCAGTCGAGTCAGTCCCAACTCACAGCAACTCCTCCTTGGGTTTCCAAGGTGTTATCACTACAGAAGTAGTTTGCTCAACCTTCTTTTCAAAGAGTGGCTGGTGGGTTTGAAACATGAGCCTTCTTATTAGCAGTCAAATGTCTTAGGTACTATGCCACCAGAGCTCCTACTCATACTCAAGGGTAGGAGTTACACAATATCAAGAGGTGAAGATCAATGGGAGTCATCTTAAGGGTTGCCCACGACAGACACTTAGGAGTCTCTAAATGGCACAAATAGTTAAGCACTTGACAACTAGCCGATTGGTTGATGGTTCAGACCCACTCAGAGATGCTTGAGAAGACAGACTTGGCGATCTGCTTCTGAAAGGTCACAGTGGAGCAGTTCTACTCTTTAGAACCAGATTCAGAATTGACTTGACAGCAGCTAACAACAAGAACCACCAAAGGCACTTAGCTCGCTGTGTTTAGAAGCCTGGTAAAAACATTTCTTTCAAGGTCAGTTAGTGGTTTGTCTGTCAATGAGCACTATTTGTTGCAAACTTTCTCCATGTACAAGGAGAATACTCAATCAGGTTTGCAAGCAGTACAATAACATATGCTTAAGATTTTCCTAAATAATTTCCCCTACATCCTCCTGTTATAATACACTGGCCAAACCAAAATCAAACACACTGCCATCCAGCCGGATCCGACTCATAGTGACCCCTACTTGGGTTTCCAAGGTGATAGCACTACGGAAGTAGATTGCCCAACCTTCCTTCCGAGGAGTGGCTGGCGGGTTTGAACCACCAGCCTTCTGGTTAGGAGTCAAATGCCCTAGGCACTACACCATCAGAGCTCATAATACACTAAGCTTATATTTATTTATTTGTTTTGTTTAACTCTGTAATTATAGTCAAGGAGAACAGCTCTACTCTGGCCCACACGGGCTCACCAAGAGTCAGATAACTCAACAGCAACCTTTTTTTACATATATAGTTACACCATAAAAATAATACTAGTTATTTGAGGATATAACCTATTCTAGGTAATTTTCAGAAGGCTGGCAGTTCAAACCCACCAGCCACTATTTGGAAGGAAGGTTGTGCAATCTACTTCCGTAGTGATACTCCCTCAGAAACCCAAGGGGGGTCGGTATGAGTCGGGGCTGACTTAACAGCCCATAAAAACAACAACAGATAATCTTCATTTGGGACAGTTTTCATGAGTACATAAGCGTTATCTATGACTTATTAAGGTAACACACATAGAGCTTGAGAATATTGACTCTAGAATCAGGTAGTTTAAGTTCAAGTTCTGACTCAGCCACTTTGGGCAAGTAAGTTCATTCTTTGAGTTTCAATTTATTTATCTACATAATGAAGGTTAGAAATAGATCCTGCATTACAGGGTTACTATAAGGATTAAATGAATTAATGCATTGAAAAGCAGAACTCTGGGCCTCACACACAGTCAAACCATTCCTACAGCCATCAAGTCGACTCTTACGCATAATGACCTTTTAGGATGGAGTACAACTGTCCCACAGGGTTTTCAAGGCTAGAAATCTTTATAGAAGCAGATTGACTGATGTATCTCAGCAGCTGGTGGGTTCAACTGCTGACCTTTTATTAGCAGCCCAATGCTTTAACCACAGCGCCACCAGAGCTCCTTCACACATGGTAGGCATTAAACAAATACACTGTTATTATATGATTTATTGGGATCTTTAAGTGGCATGGAGGTCCCAGATCTCCTCTGCTTGAGGAATCCAGAATTCAGGGCTCATTGTAATTGTGCGTTACAACTCCTTACACTATGACATTACATTTTCTCTTATTTTCCCCATTTATTGACTGTACGAATTTGGATGTACTCTAATGTCTCCTGAGAATATGTTTTACCCTTTCCCTCACACCTGTCTTCTCTTAGAAGTCCTTATAGTTTTGACATAATCCTTTGCAAAACTCACTATTATATTTTTATGGCTACCTATTTTCAGGTAAATATGATGTATTAGAGGAAGAATGCCTACCTCCACCAAGTTTAACAAGTGATTTATGTACAATGACAGGCTAAAATGAGCTTGTTTTTCATGCTGATTTAAAACAGGTACTGGGAATTTTGTCCTTCCTGGTCCCTGACTCTGCTCACTTAAAAGATGATTTATTCTGATACATTGCTCAGTTTTGTCTGACTTTGCCATTATTTTCTCATGAGCAGTCATCACTCCAAGTTTTCTTGATGCTTTTGTTCAGGGTGGCAAGCCTCAAGAAATCATTGGCCAAACCCTCTTGCCTGAATTTTGATGAGGATTTGTTTACTCCCTGCAGCAGTAGCAGAACCAGTGTTTACATTCTCTGTTGAGTTTATTTCAGCACCAGTCTTTGGATTGTTTGCACCATCCCCTACTCACCCCCCACCCTTGTTTCTTCTGGTACCAGCCAGAGTGGGCTATACCCTTACTATGCTGCACATTACTGGGGATCTTTGTAGTGCAACATTAATATTTGCCTGCTCCTCTGAGTTCTTGTTAGTTGGATGCCTTTGCTTGCCTAAGGCATAGGAAGTAACATGTGTTTTGACTGATAGATTTGAGTTGTAATAGATAATTAATGCCGCTCATCCTCAGCCAGTTACCAACACCCTAACAGTATAGTTTTGTATGACAGGAATAGTACCTTGTGAAAAGAAAAGAAAACAGAATAGCATCAGGTTATACTTGCAAACAGGTATGCTTCCAAGTATTCCTCAAAAACATCTGAACTAGGCCATCACTCTGAAACCTGAGTGCACTCCATGTTTAATATATCTGAAGAGTTTAAAATAAGTCAGTTTCTTCTTCTTTTGTGCTGACAGTTTCATTCTATGTGAGATCAAATGACAAGGTTAGGGTGCCAAAAAAGTCAACAATTGCTCTTCCAGTAAGATGGAGGAATAGGCAGAAAAGCGACACAGACCCTCTTCAACAAAGAAAAGAAAAACAAATTGACAGAGATACAGAAGATAATCCTGGAACCCTGAGCTTTGAAGGGAACTATACAAAAGTGGATTAGGCACCAACTAGTGGAAAAACCTGAACAAAAACAGTGAGTACAGAGATGGTCAGAGCTGTGGGCTGTCAGCCACTCTGACGAGACCAACAGCCTGAATATTTCCAAGTGGTGTTGGGACCTGAGAACTGACCTAAAGATCAGTCCCAGTCACCAAGGGCTGCAGGGACAACTGCTCTGGTGGCCTATGACTAGGAAGGGAAACAACAAGGTGGGAGACAACCTGAACTGTGGACTTTCTGCTGCCTGGAGGACACAGCCATTTTGATTGTTTACACATGGCAGCCACCCTGGATATTTAAAGTGACTGAGGGCGCAGCCATTTTGAATGTTTGCAAGTGGTGGCCATTTTGGATATTTAAAGTGATCAAGGGCACAGCCATTTTGAATGTTTACAAGTGGCAACCATTTTGGATTTTAAAGTGTTAGCACTCTCATTCAGATTCCAGGGACCTAAGAACAGGCTCATTTGCCAGGGTCATCAAGGACATAAGAGAGGCTGACAACAGGAAAGGAGACAGGTGGTGAGTGTATAAGTGCTGTCAGCTAGTGACTAGAGGAGCACAACACAGTACCCTGCCTATATAGATAATATACAAAGAAAACAAAAATTATGGGCAAGTCACTCCAACATATAATCACCAATTAAATATAAACAGAAAAACGTCACAATGCCTTGGAGACAACAGAGCATCACAGTCCACACAAAGAAGCAAGATAAAGCAGGAGAAATAAGGGATCAGGATACAGACCCAAAACACATCCCTGAGGAAGACGCAGCATTGGTACTCCCTGATAAGGAATTCAAAGGATCGAGAGACAGACCAAGGAAAACACAGACAAAACCCTAGAAGAATTTTGTAAGAAAATACAAGAGCAAAATGACAAAATAAATGAAAAATTAGAAATGCTTCTAAATCTACAGATAGAAATCCAGAAGATTAATACTAAATTGTCAGAAATAGATAACACATTAAAAGGGGAAATGAGTAGAATTGATGCAATGGAAGACAGAATTAATGAGATTGAAGACAAATACCTAAATACTTCTTTGGAAAGGGATCATTTGGAAAAAAGATCAAAACAAAACTTCTCAGAAGGAAGGTTGGGCAATCCTACTTCCGTAGTGATACTGCCTCGGAAACCCAAGGAGGGGTCGCTATGAGTTGGGGCCAACTCGACGGCAAATAACAACAACAATAACAAGGTTCATGTGGGATACCATCAAAAGGAATAAACTACATGTCATTGGAATTCCAGAATAGGAAGAGAAAATTAAAACCCTGAGAAAATTGTCCAAGATTTGTTGGAGGAGAACTTCCCTGATATGATGAAAGTTGAGAATAAATCCATTCAGGAAGTCCAAAGAACCCCAAACAGGATAGACTCTAAAAGAAAAACACCAAGACATATCCCCGTCAAACTCACCAAAACCAAAGATGAAGAAAGAATCATGAGAACAGCATGGGAAAAATGAAAAGTTACCTACAGGGGGCAACCAATAATACTAAGCTCAGATTCTCAAGAGAAACCATGCAGGTGAGAAGACAGTGGGATGGTATACATAAAACACTGAAAGAGAAAAATTTCCAACCAAGAATTATGTACCCAGCAAAACTGCCCCTCAAATATGATGGTGAAATTA
>NW_006922065.1:457617-462384 GCF_000298275.1 Orycteropus afer afer
GAGGAGGGAACACTGCAAAAAAAAAAATGCATTGACCCATGTCACTTTAGTTTTGTGTATTTCACTGTACATAAATTATATTTCAATAAAATGCATTTTTTTTAAAAAAAAAAAAGGTCAATAATTGCTGAACACTAACCACGTGCCAGGCCCAATACTTTACCTGGTTAGTCATCTAATGCTCACAACCTTGAGAAATATATATTACTATCTCCATATGGCAGCTGAGAAAACTGATGCCAAAGAATTACACATATGTGGTTGATTTAGATTTTATTCTCAGGTCAGTTGGAATCTAAAGCCTCACTCTTACTACACTGAACAAAAGAACACTGTATTGGTCACCATCTTTGAGGCCCAGGCATATGTCACATTAATAATAGTTAAAATATATAGAGCACTTCCTAAGTTTCAGGCACTGTTGTGATTTTTAACTACTTAAATCCTCATAAGGAGCTGTGTTGGTGTAGTGCTTAAGGCATTTGCTTGCTAACCAAAAGGTTTTTGGTTCAAAATCCACCAGCCACTCCTTGGAAGAAAGATAAAGCAGTCTGCTTCTATAAAGTTTTACAACCTTGGAAACCAAATGGGATTGCTATGAGTTGGAATTGACTCGATGGTAGTGAATTTGGTTTGGTCTGGTTTTTAAATCCTCATAACAATCCTGTGAGGTTATTAGAATGTCCATTTTATAGACAAGGAGACTTAGGCACAGATTACTCAAAGTCATAGAGTTTCTAAGTGGCAAAGTCAGAATCTAAAGCCAAGTTTCATGGGTCCACAATCTCTGTAATGCACCTCACTTCCTATGCTTATCCACATATTTGATTAATTAATCAGATTATTGCCAAAGCCCTTTGTTTCAGTTATCTATTGTTACATGCAATCTACTTCTGTAGTGATACTGCCTCGGAAACCCAAGGAGGAGTCACTATGAGTTGGGTCCGACTCGACGGCACATAACCACAACATAAACAACATTGTTACATGACAAACTATCCCAAAATGTGATGGATTAAAAAAAAAAATTGTCCATGAGTCTATGGAACAGTAATTTAGGAAAGACCCAGCTTGGTCTTTTCTGAATCCATGTGACATCAACTGTGGTGAGTGGGGTGGAGGACCTCATTCCAAGGTAATTTCTCCATGTACATGCCTAGTGTCTTGTTACTTCTTTCTCTCTCTCTCAACCTCTCTCCAGATGACATCTCATCTTCTATGTAGCTTGTGCATCTTTTCATGTGGTGGTCTCAGGGTGGTCACACTTCTAACCTGGTAGCTGGCTTCTAAGAGACAGGAAGATGTTTCCAGATCAATTAATAGTTATGCCCAAGACAGATAAAACATCACTTCTGCCATATTAAAAAGGTCAAAGCATTCATAGTGGCTACCCAGATTTAAGGGATAGAAAAATAGATTCCACCTCTTGATTAGATTGTAGTAAGGTCACATTGGAGATGAGCATGGGGGAGTGGCCTTTTTTGAAAAATACTATCTGCCACACCCTTCTTCCTGATATAATCAGTCATGGTTCAGAGACTTAAATATCACACGCACACACACAAATCAATCTGGTAAAGGAATTGCTGATTACATCACAGTGCTGGATCTCTGTTTTAGCACTGTAATTTAAGAAAGTGTCCTTACACAATACATGAAGACATGTCTTATACTGTAAATCTACAACAAATCAATCCAAAGGTGTTTCTTGATTGATTAAATTTGGTGACTTTTGAGGCTCAATAAAATTATCCAGGAAGAGAAACTCATTTTTGACCAAAATATGAAATAATTTCCAATAGGCTGTAAAATCTATTCAGGGAAAGGGTTGTTGTTATTTATCCTGGAATTTCTCCAGTACTTAAAGGAAATGAAGCCTGTTTTATGAAAAAAAGTATTACACATAAGCCACAGACATAGACTTTTTGCCACCTGGCCTGGCAGAACACAGGAAAGTCTGCTGATCATCCTAGGCATGCATCAGCCCTCCCAGGGTTTGAGCATGTATTTATTATCTTCAAGGATTTTGCATGAAGTTTTTGCCTGAAGTTAGACCACTTTTGAAAAAATTAGCCAATGAAAAGCTATTAGGCTGAACCCAGGAACTTTGAGAGAAATTCACATGGCCTAGCTTGAGTTCCACGCATGGCTCTGCACCATGTCACATTTTCAACCATGTTCATTAGTGGCTATAGAAACAAGATGGAGGTGACTCTGGTTGTGTGAAATCCATAGCTGGCAATAACTGCCTTCACATTTTTTTAAAATTGTGATTTGCATGAAAGTTTACAGAGCAAATTCATTTTCCATACAACAGTTCATACACATTTTATTTCATAACATTGATTGCAATCCCCATAATGTAACAGCTCTCTTCTCACTTCCTCCCTGTGGTTACCTTTTCCCTGTGCCCTTCTTTCCTAAGCATTCCTGCCCTCTGAGCTACCTCCCCGTGCAAATACTGCCTTTCTGAATTCCCATGATTGATTGTTGTAAGGCGTATATATACCTAGTACAAATGTTCACTTTATATGCTTGTCTATTGTTTGGATGGAAGCCATGGGAGTGCGCTCAATTCCAGGCCTAAAGGGTGACTAGGGATGATAGTCTCAGGGGTTTCACCTGTCTCTATCAGGTCAGTAAGCCCAGTCTTTTTTTTTTTTTTTAATGATTTTGAGTTTTGTTCCATGTTTTCTCCCACTCTATTCATGATCTCCTGCACTTATCCCTTTCTGAATGGTTGTTAGCAGTAGCTGGGCACCGTCTAGTTCTTCTGGTCTCATGGTCATATAGGTTGAGGTTCACATAGCCCACTAGTCCCTTGGACTAATTGTTTCTATGAATACTTGGTTTTCCTCATTATTCTTTGCTCCAGACTAAGAGAGACCAATTTTTGCATCTTAGATGGCCACTTGCAAGCTTTTAAGACCTCGTCATTACTCACCAAAGTAGGAAGTACAACAGTATTTTTGTGTTGTATGTTGTGCCAATTGATCCTGGTGTCCCCCATGACCTTGGTCCCTAGCCCACTGGTCCAACAACTCACTCCCTCAGGTTGTTTGGCTTTGGCTAAGAAGTTATCATGACTTTGCTCCCTGATCTAAATATAAATATGTATATTCTTACAGCACATACAAATATATATATAGAAATACCGTTTGCCATACTTTACTATTTTGTTTTCTTTTAAAAAAGTGATTTGACAATATTGTTAGAATTACTAAGAATTTTTCAGAGTAGCAATAATGTAACATGAATATAACATGCTGCTATAATATACACCATAAATTTGCAGATTTAACTCTGCTACCATCTCTATGCTTTTATGTGTTCAGTAAATATTTATTGAACATAAATGTACTTTTTGCTGTGTGCTGTTACTAAAGAATGCAGCAAGAAAACTTGGGATGTCAGCTGTTTATCATACTGGGTATCAGTATTTAAGCCATTATTACTGTTAGGATAACGTGACTTCAGGAAGATTGTAACAGTTTTCTCAAGGCACTATGTGAGAACTAGGAGCTCACAAAGATAAAGCCGTTTCACCTGGATTCAGATCTTGAATAACCTCACATGAAGGAGAACAGCATATCTCTTTCTGTAAGCCTAAGCTCAAACGTGGGAGTCCCTGGGTGATGCAAATGGTTAAGCAGAGAGGTTGGCAGTTTGAAACCACCCAAAGGAGCCTTGGAAGACAGGCCTGGTGATCTGCTTCTGAAAGGTCAAACCAAATAAACCAATGGCAGTGGGGTTTTGGAATGTTCAATAAGTGTGCTGTTGGGTGACTACATGGGCAATTTGAAGAACAAAGCATTCAAAAAAACACCTACATTCTGTTTCTGGAGTCCAACATGCACTTTTTGTTCTTTCTGAGGGGAAGAGCTTGAATGACTTGACCTCACACAACATATCACACCCGGTCTTTAACAATTCTAATTAGGATCCCTTATGCTCATTCATCAAGGGTCAGTTTGGTTGGAAAATTCTGTCCACCAAGGACTCAGCCATTGTTGTGTGAGAATCCTGCATTCTAAAATTCTGGTTGTAGCCAAGTGCTTTGAAGAGGTCTGATCCAGAGACCAATAGGTGATGACCTTTCTGGAGATGTTAAGGAAGCTCTTAAAGAAGATTGCAACCCATGAAGATATCTTTGTAAAGAAGGAAAATGAGATATTAAAATGCCCATGGTTTCAAGTTGGTGAAGTTGTTATACATTATTTAATATGCACTCATTGCAGATCAGGTTTCCAAGAACTAGACTTTGAGACAGATTTGCATGCGTGAGGTTTATTGGGGGATGCTCGTGGGATTGATAACTATGGGAGGATAAAGGAAGCAAGACTGGAGAGAAGGAGGAGTTGAATTGAGAAGCACTCACAACAAACACCTTAGCCGATACTATGGGGAACAGTAGACTTGGAAGGGTGATGAATAATTGTTCCAAACTGTTGCAAGTGGGGCAGCTCTTTATATATTCAGATTGACCAGTTACTGGACGTCAGTTCCTTGTGGAAAGGCAAAGTGACCTTGTGTGAGGTAGATCTCTTAATCAGAGAGCAGTTTCTGGAGAGGGCTAACAGTAGAAGGCTGTCAGTTGCAACACTCCCCAAACTGAAGGAATGGTACTTTTCCTTGAAGGTAGCATCTTAGCAGCACCACCACAGTATCAACTACAGTATTTATAATACATAAATCAAGCACTCCTGTAACAATTAAGAACACTCAGGCCTTTCCTGTTCTTAAAGTCTTTTTCTTTTTTTTTTTTTT
>NW_006922065.1:463218-467848 GCF_000298275.1 Orycteropus afer afer
GTTTGAACCGCCAACCCTCTGGTTAGAAGACAAATGCCTTAGCCACTACGCCACCAGAACTATTAGTTAGGTAAAATTATCAAACTCATGTAACAGATGTACAGATTGACATACTAAGAAGGTTGAGTAACCCACACACCTGGTAAGAAGTCGAGCTGGGATTTCAACTTGTGCTGCCTGCCTCTAATCCCTGCTCTTCACCCTTATGCTGTACTGCCTTCATAATATCAAATACTTATGCCATGTGACTTCTGACACCCCACATTCAAGATGATGTGCATGAGACCTTCATTTTTCAGATTTTGAAGCTGACTGAACTGGTGTGGTGAGTAAAGCAATTGGCTGCTAACCAGAAGGTTGGTGGTTCAAACCTACTAGCTGCTTTGTGGGAGGAAGATGAGGGAATCTACTTCTGTAAAGATTTACAGCCTTGGAAACCCAGTTGGGTCAACATGAGTGAGAATAAATTCAATGGTATGCCAGTGGGTTTGGTTTTTTGGTTTTAAACAGTGTGTTAATCCTATAGGATCTCATATTGTTCTGACTCTTAAACTGTGTGTGCATATGAGTACATGGTATATGTGTGTGTGAGTGTATGTGCATGCCCAAGTGTGCTTGTGGTGAAGGAAAAGTGGTAATGAGGGTAGTAAGGGTATAAGCAGGGAGTATGAATAAAGGAAACAGAATTTGTGTACATACAAAATGTATGTTCTTATTCTGTGAGGCAATAATCATATTACCATGTCAAGATTATATCCTTGAATGTATATTACATAAACTGTTCTAAAATTACTCATGAGAACAATATCTTAAAGTAGTTATAGCCAGTCCAGATGAGTGCGCATAGTTCATAAAAATAATGGACTTTGCATACGAGGTTGACTAAAACATGTTGGTCAAGAACACATATCTATTTTTCCAGACCATTTTATGGTAAGATTTTTTTTTAATATACTCAATTCCTTCTCCAAACATCTCGGCATTCTCTCAGTTTCATCTTAAATGTCACAAATATGCACCAGCTATTTTAGATTTTTTTCTTTTTATTTCATTTTGCTAGTAATTCATTCTTTTTATTTTAAATTTTTGTTGGGATTTGGGTGAAAGTTTACAGAATAAAGTAGTTTTCCATTCAACAGGTCACATACATTTTGTTTCATAACATTGATTGCAATCCCTACAATGTAACAACACTCTTCCTACATCCTCCCTGTGGTTACTATTTCTCTTTGTCTTTCTTTCTTATCCATTCCTGCCTTCTGAGATTTATCCCTGGGCAAATGCTGCCCTCCTGATTTCCTGCTTTGGTGAGTAGCAGCTGAGGCCTTAAAAGCTTGTAAGTGGCCTTCTAAGACACAATTATTGGTCTCTCCCCATCCAGAGCAAAGAAGAGTGAAGAAAATCAGGAATGCACAGAAACTATTAGTCCAAGGGACTAGTGGACCATGTGAACCTCAGCCTCCATGATCCTGAGACCAGAAGAACTAGATGGTGCACCAGTGATTTTAACAGGTACTGTCAGCTATGATAATTTCTAATGGCAGACACTATTTACCTCTCCTTTGCTTTTTACAAAAACTTTTTTACAACTGTCAGTCAGAGCAGCACAGTCTCTAAAACATGGACAAACAGACATTTTTCTTGAGATGGCATTGCCCTGCATGCTTCTCCCCACTGCACCCCAAGACCCAGTGTTGTCATAAGACAAAATGGGCAGCTTTTCAAGATTTACTTTCCAATCTGCATGAGTTGAGGATTAGAGGTGCAATAGAAATGGTGCAGATGCTTATCTGCCTAAACTACTCTGTAATCTCCTCTATATACTGCAACATTGACAAAATGGTTTCCTGTTCAAATAATTATGATCAGAGAGTCTGAATAGTCCATGGTCTAAATCACAGGTTCCATAGGTGGATATGAAAATGAAAGACCCAAGAATGTTATTTTGGGATTTATTTTCTAGTCATGCATCCTGTAAATTCCCCAAAACTGTATGTTGTCTCATATCCATCCACATCACAAGAGCTGAAGTGGAAAAATCTTGTATTTTCACATCCACAAGTATAACAGACAACCATAAATCAATAGGTATGAAGGCTGGCTCCCAAAGGGTCCCTTTTTCTTGATTAAAGTGGAGTTCCTCAGACCACGGAGGGTACGCAGACATATTATCAGAGGCCCCTGAATGTTTTATGAAAATTTACTAATTCATTATTAAGATTTTGATAAAAATGTACCTATATCACATTCAGCATAACCTACATAATTCCAGTGACCAATTAATTGAGTCATGTTCAGTGTCCAGATGTGTGATTAGATTTACTGTCATAGTGGTGTCAAATAATACCAACTGAAAGGCTAGTGGTCCGCATCAACCCAGCAGCACCACAGAAGAAAGGCTTAGTGATCTGTTTCTGTAAAGACTGTAGCCAAGAAAACTCTATGGTGCTCAGCTCTACTCAGTAACACAGAGTTGCTATGAGTCAGAATCAATTCAAAGGTAAAGGTTTGGTTTTTATTTATTTATTTGTATTGCTTAACTTTAAAAAAAGAAGTGGACTTCATATATAAAAGATGTCATCCTCAAATGAAGGACAAATGACCTAATAGAGTAAGTGTGAAGGTTTCACAGTAGTTTGAAAAAGGGAAAAGTGGTGAAAAAATTGAGCTATATTATGAGAGATGCTTGTACTAGTTTGCTGAACTTAAAAGACTTGACCTCTAACATAGTCCAAAAAGACAATGTTTTACATCCTATTATGGTGAGTAGTAGTAACTGGGATCTTAAAAGCTTTCAAACACCCCTCTAAGGTACAACTACTGCTCCCTCCCTGTCCACAGCAAAGAGCAATAAGTAAATCAAAGATGCAAGTAAACAATTAGTTCAAAGGACTAATGGACCACAAGAACCCCAGCCTCCACAACCTTGAAAGCAGAAGAACTAGATGAAACCCAGCTACCACTGCTGACCACTCTCAAAGGGATCACAAAAGGAGGTCCCAGATAGAGTGAAGGGGAAAAAAGTGGAATAAAACTCAAAGTCATGAACTTCTGGTAAGATGGTGGAATAGGCAGACAAGCTACACAGACCCTCTTCAACTAAGTAAAGAGAAACAATGGACAGATATACAGAAGATAATCCTGGATCCCTGAGCTTTGAAAGGAAGTATACAGAAGTGGATTAAGCACCAACTAGTGGAAAAAAGTGAATGAAAACAGTGATCACAGACACGGAGATATGGGCTTTCAGCTACTATGATGGGACCAACAGCCTGAATATTTCCAAGTGGTATTGGGACCTGAGAATTGACGTAAAGATTAGCCCTGGTCATCAAAGTCTGCAGGGATGATTGTGATGGTGGCCTATGACTAGGAAGGGAAACAACAAGGAGGGAGATAACCTGAGCTGTGGACTTTCAGCTGTCCACAGGGCACAGCCATTCTGATTGTTTACAAGCAGTGGCCATTTTGGATATTTAAAGTGAGAGCATTCCCATTCAGATTCAAGGCACCTAAGAATAGGCACTGTTTGCCAAGGATGACAAGAACATACAGAAGGCTGACAAAGGGAAAGGAGACAGGTGGTGAGTGTGTAAGTGCTGCCAGCTAGCCAAGAGAGGAGCATAATACCATGTTTACATAGATAACATCCAGAGAAAACCAAAATCTTGGGCAAGTTACTACAACATACTACCACCAATTAAATATCAACACAAAAACATCACAATGACTCACAGACAACAGACCATCACAGTCCTCACAAATCAGCAAGATAAAGTAGGAGAAACAAGGGACCAGAATACAGACCCAGAACACATCCCTGTGGAAGAAGCAGCATTGGAACGCCCTGGTAAGGAATTCAAAAGAATCATATCTGGTACCTTCAATGGACTGTCAGAGCTCTTGTGGCATAGTGCCTAAGGCATTTGACTGTTATCCAGAAGGCTGGAGGTTTAAACCCACCAGCCACTCCTTGGAAGGAAGGTTGGGCAATCTACTTTGGTAGAGATACTGCCTTGGAAACCCAAGGAGGGGTCACTATGAGTCAGGATTGACTTGATGGCAGTGAGTTTGGTTTGGTTTTGGTTTCAATAGATTGAGAGACAGATCAAGAATAACATGGACAAAATTGAGGGAAACAGAGAAAACCCTAGAACAATTTTGAAAGACAATACAAGAACAAAATGACAAAATAAATGAAAAATTGGAAATGATACAAATTCTGCAGGTAGAAATCCAGAAGATTAATAACCAAATTTTCAGAAATAGATAACACAGTGATCAGACAAAGAAATAGAATTGAATCAATGAAAGATAGAATTAGCAAGACTGAAGATAAATATCTCAATACTTCTTTGGAAAGGGATCTATCAGAGAAAAGATCAAAACAAAATGAAGAAAGCCTAAGGTTTATGTGGTATACCATCATAAGGAATAACCTATGTGTAATCAGAATTCCAGAACAGGAAGAGACAAATAAAACCACTGAGAAAATTGTCCAAGATTTTTTGGAAGAGAATTTCCCTGGTATGATAAAAGATGAGAATATATCCATTCAAGAAGTCCAATGAACCTCAAACAGGATAGACCCCAAAAGAAAATCACCAAGACATATCATCATCAAACTCAC
>NW_006922065.1:479298-483927 GCF_000298275.1 Orycteropus afer afer
ATGAGACAAAGTATATGTGAACTGCTGTATGGAAAGTGAATTTGCTCTGTTAATCTTCACCCAAATCACAATAAAAAAAAAAATTGTCCCTCAATATGATGGTGAAATTAGGACATTTCTAGATAAGCAGAAATTAAGGGAATTTTGTTAAAACCAGACCAACCTTACAAGAGATACTAAAGGGAGTCCTTTGGACAGAGAATGAACAACAGCAAACAACAAGTGACCATTAACAGACATGATGGCATAACCCAGAAACCAACCCAATTATGGAAGTATCCAAAGTAAATAACCCTACAAGATTGTAGACATCAATTGATAGATGAGGACAATTACACACCAAAAAGAGGGAGATGATTGTGTAGTTACAGAACTTTTAAATGGTAGGGAAGTCAAGACAACTGTAAGATGTAACAGACTGTTCTAAACTTGGGAAGAAAATTATAAATCACAAGGTAACCTCAAAGAAAAATGATAAACCTTCACATCAAAATAAAAAAGAGGATTAGCACAAATATTTAGCAAATGCTAAAACAATAGCAACAAAGGAAGTGATAATTCACAAACAAAATGAGTTCAACACATAAAATTATATGGAACAAAGAAAACAACACTACAAAAAAGCACATAACAAAATGACAGGAACATATTCAGACTTGTCGATAATTACACTGAATGTCATTGGATTAAATGCATCACTCAAGAGAGAGAGAGTTGCAGACTGGATAAAAAAAACATAACCCATCAATATGCTGTCTATAAAAGAACCACCTTAGAGAGAAAGACAAAAGTAGACTAAAAAAGGAGAAGAGTCAAAAGAGAACCTACAGATTGGGAAAAAGTACTCAGCAACAACATATCTGACAAGGGATTTTTCTGTAAAATTTATAGAACCTCAACAACAAAAAGATTAACAATCCAATTTAAAAAATGGGCAGAATACATGAATAGACACTTCACCAAAGAGGATATTCAGGCGGCCAGGAAACACATGAAGAAATGCTTATTATGATCATTAGCCTGCAGATCAAAACAACAATGAGATACAATCTCCCCCCAGGACTAATGGCAAGTTCATCAAGACAGAAAATAACAAATGCTGTCAAGGATGTGGAGAGATTGGGACTCTCATACACGGCTGGTAGGACTGTCAAATGATATAACCACTGTGGAAAGCAGTATAGCGATTCCTTAAAAAGCTGGAATTAGAAATACCATTTGACCCAGCAATCCCATTACTAGGTATATATCCTAAAGAAGTGACAGCCAGGACAAGAACAGATATATGCACACCCATGTTCATCGCAGCACTATTTACAATAGCAAAAAGATGGAAACAATGTAGGTCCCCATAATTAGAAGAATGGATAACTAAACTATGGTGTAGGTCCCCATAATTAGAAGAATGGATAACTAAACTATGGTACATACACACAATGGAATATCATGCAACACTAAAGAATAACGCAGAATCTGCAAAACATTGCATATCATGGATGAACTTGGAGGACATTATGCTGAGTGAAATATGTCAATCACAGAAGGACAAACATAGTATTAGTTCTTTATTGTAAAAAGTCAAGGACATGTTTACATATGGAAGGAAACTTTCTTTGTTGATTACCAGGGGTGGGAGGGGAGGAATGGGAACACGGCAAAAAAAAAAAAAATGCATTGGCCCATGCCACTTTAGTTTTGTGTATTTCACTGTACATAAATCATATTTCAATAAAATGTGTTGAAAAAAAAAACCCTCAAAATCATAAAAGGACCAGGCTTACTGGTCTGATAGAGACTGGTGGAACCCCCAAGGCTATGGCCCTTAGATACCCTTCAATCCTGGAACTGAACTCACCCTCATGGCTCAGTCTTCAGCCAAAGGATAGACAAGTCTATAAGGTGAACAATAACACCAGATAGGTATGCACTCCTTAGAACAATCAACCACACCAGATTAAAAGGGTAGCATCTTCCCAGAGACAAAACTCAGAAGGCAGAACAGGCTAGAACAGGATGAAGGGAAATGGTAAATACAAGGAGGAAGTGGGAAGAGTGCTATTTCTTTGTGGGGATTACAATGAATGTCACAAAACAAAATGTGTCTGAATTGTTGAATAGAAAACCAATTTGCTCTGTATACTTTCACCCAAAGCACAATTTAAAACAAACAAACAAACAAAAAAAAACTTCCCTCTAGCAGTATTTCTGAGAAACAGGCTCTCTGACTCTGAAACTTTGTAGATGCTGTTGCTTCTGCCTGGAACACCCACCCCCCCCGAAATAATATCCAAATGCTCACTCTTTCTCTGAAAGTTTGTATACAAATATCACCTTCTGTATGAGGCCTTTTCTTACCATCCTATTAAAAATTGCAACTTCTCTTTCCCTAAATCCTTTATTTCTCCTTCCCTAGATTTTTCTCCTTGATACTAATCATCATCAGACACGTTATGTATTTCACTTATTTTTTTGGTTTTCTATCTGTCTTCTCTCACTAGAATGTAAATACCATGAGGGCCGGGAATTCTAATTCGCTCATGGATGTGTCTATAAAAACCAAACCAAACTCACTGCCGTGGAGTCGAATTTGACTCATGGCGACCCCTCCTTGGGTTTCCAAGGTGCAATCATTATAGAAGTAGATTGCCCAATCATCCTTCCAAGGAGTGGCTGGTGGATTTGAACCGCCAGCCTTCTGATTAGCAGTCAAATGCCATAGGCACTACGCCACCAATCTAAAAACCAAATCAGTTGCCATTGAGTCAATTCTGACTTATGCAATTTTCTTGGATATAACCTTTTTTTTTTCAACCTATTATTGTGATTTGAGTGAAAGTTTACAGACAAAATTGGTCTTCTGTTCAACAATTCACACACATTTTGTTCTGTGGCATTGATTGCAATGCCTCAATGTAACATCACTCTTCCTACTTCTTCCCTGCATTTCCCATTTCCTTTCGTCCTTCTTTCTTATCCATTGCTGCCCTTTAAGTTTTATCCCTGGGCAAAAGCTACTCTTTTGACCTCACATAGATAATTATTCTCAGGAATGCATACCTCTCTAGTGTTACTGTTCTTCTAGAGGCCTAATACTTGGCTGAAAGTTGAGACCTGGATGTGAGTTCAATTCTAGGCTTGAAGAGTGACTAAGGGCCACAGTCTCAGGGGTTCCACCAGTCTCTATCAGACCAGTAAGCCTAGGCCTTTACGTGATTTTGAGTTTTATCCCACATTTTTCTCCCGCTCTATCCAGAGCCTTGTACTGTGATCCCTTTCAGAGAGCTTGGTAAGGGTTGAGGAGGCTGAGGTTCACGTGGTCCATTAGTCCTTTGGACTATGTGCATGTGTCTTTAATTTTCTTCACTCTGCTTGGTTTTGGATGAGGAGAGACCAATAGTTGCACCTTAGATGGCTCCTTGTTAGCTTTTAAGTCACTACTCACCACATTAGTAGAACATTATTTTTGTAAACTGTGCTATGCCAATGGAGCTCTGGTAGCATAGTGCCCAAGGCACTTGACTGCTCACCAGAAGGTTGGCAGTTCAAACCCACCAGCCACTCCTCGGAAGGAAGATTGGGCAATCTACTTCCGTAGTGATAACCGCCTTGGAAACCCAAGGAGGGGTCACTATGAGCTGGGTCCAACTCGATGGCACATAACAACAAATAATAGCATGCCAATTGAGTCAGCTTTCCCCAAAAACTGTCATCCTAAGTCCCCATCTAGGCTGTAATCTTAGCAGTAGCTGATCTCCAGGTCTTTCTCCCTCTGCCCCCATACCGGTGGATGAGTTCAAACTGCCAACCTTTAGGTTACTGGTCTAATGTAAATCACTTGCACCACCTAGAGACTTACCTCTAGCATCTACAGAACTGCATTGCAAATAGCAGGTGCTCAACTAATATGTGTTGAATGAGCAAACAAATGCAGGAATAAATGAATGTTTACACTCTGAACAGCAGTCTGGCTTTATCACATCCACCTGATTTGTCAGATTAATATTGTTAATTAGTATTTTATATTTTTGTATTTTTGTTCATATTTTATTTGCAAATTCATTTTGATTTGTTGGCACAGGTAAGCACTCAACTATTAGTCAAAAAGTTGGAGGTTCAACTCACCCAGAGGCACCTTAAAGGTAGGTGTGGCAATCTGCTTCCAAAAGGCCACAGCCTTGAAAACTATATAGAGCAGTTCTGATGTTCACACGTGGTGTTGCCGTGAGTTGCAGTTAACTCACTGGCAATTAACAACAACCACAACACACTTGTATAATAAGAATACATATGAGCAGCTTATTATACCTAACAATATGTCCCTGCGTGTTTAAATAACACGGTAAGAAATAGTAAAGCTGACACTTGAGGCTTAGGGTTTCTTTTTTACCCATTAAAAACATTTTATATTGTTCAAATTTGAAAAAGAAGACCAGATAAGAAGATTGTTGACTACTGAGATTGTCAGGAGGGGGTCCTGTTTGCTGGGACATTCTGTGATCTAATCTTTCTGTTTGATTCTTCAAGCCCTCCCTCTCCTCTCTCATTACACCTTGCACAGCAGGAATTGTATGGAATGAGAAATAGAATGTGGGTTGTGGAGTAGCATTTTTACAAAAAAAAAAAAAAAAA
>NW_006922065.1:484381-499795 GCF_000298275.1 Orycteropus afer afer
CAATCCTACTTCCGTAGTGATACTGCCTCGGAAACCCAAGGAGGGGTCGCTATGAGTCCGGGCCGACTCGACGGCACAGAACAACAACAACAACATAATTTTTAAGGTATTTTACAAATAAGCACTTTCAGCTTTAATCTTAGAGGTGGTAATAAAGCACTGTATTCCAGGGTTTAGAACTCTCTCTCTGCACCAACCGTGGATATCATATCCAACAATTCTTAAATCTCTTATTTAGTTACCAAATGACAACCAGATTGGGACTTAACCCTCAGAACTGTGAGTAGAAAATCAAACCATGTCAAAATGGCAGAGAAAAGAGGATGTTTCAATTTTATGTAGGACGTATGGATTACAGATAGGGAAACTCCCCCTTTTTCTTCTTCTGAACACACAGAATATCCATTGCTAATAGATCCTGTGTCTAAAGAAAAAGAAACAAAGTTAAATCAAACAATATCACCTTATGGCCCTGACCTCCAAAACAGATCCTTGTGTAGACCAGAGATTCACCATTTAATATGTTCATTATTGTACTACAACATAAAATGCAGACAAAGTAATTGGAATTATATCATCTCCTTTCAAGGCTATAATGTTAGATTCCATATGTCCAGTGGGAATCTCCCATCTACTCTTCCTAATGAATCCCCCTGGGACCTATAGCAAGTGTAGTATATTCCCTTACTACTGAAGTTCCCCTTTCTCAATGCCTCTCACAAAGGGTATGAACTTTGAGAAAGTTTTTCTTGCTTTGCTTAACCTTCAGACCAGCTATGTCATTATCATAATCATAAAAACTACCTTTAGTAAATGGGCATGGGCAACATAAAACCATCTGTGGAAGATGTACTATGTGCAAAACTATCTATGAATTGTTTCCTCTTCTGTGTCTAACGGACTCTAACACACAACTCACACATTCTCATTGAACATGGTTATCATTGAACATTTCTAACTACAATCTTCCAAATAGTCTGTGCACTTGACAGTAGCATTTTAGGACCCTTCCTACTGCCCAAAATGATAATCCTGATTATAAGCTTGTTCCATTGTCTGGGTCTCTTTTATTTTATATTCACACTTCCAGTCTCTTCATGCCTCTTCCTAAGATGATCTATGAGTTGTCTATTGCTCCGTAACAACATTATCACAAACTTAGTAGCTTAAAGCAACATACATCTATTATTACCTCACAGTTTCCATTGGCCAGGAATCCATAACAGCTTAGCTGAGTCCTTTACATCAGAGACTCGCACAGGGCATTGGAGTTGGTCAGGACTAGAGTCTCATCTTATGCTTGGATGGGCAAGGATCTGCTACCAAGCTCATGTGGTGGTAGCAGGATTCAGTTTTTCAGGAGCTCTTGGCCAAAGGCTGCCTTCAGTTCCTTGCAATGTGGGCCTCTGTAGCATGGTATCTTATGTCATCAAAACAAGGAGAGGAAAGAGTCTGATAGGAAGATGGAAGTCACAATCTTATGTAGTCTAATCATGAAAGTAATATGTCTAAGATGGCATGTACCCATAGGCCTATGCAACTTTAATGCAATTTGGCTTGATTTTCAACTTCTAGCCTCTACATCTTCATGTCTGAACTCTTCTTTGGTGGCAAAAGACTGCTTTGCTCATGCACACCACTGAAACACACTGCCATTGAATCAATTCCAACTTATGGCAACCATATAGAACAGAGTAGAACTGCCCTATAGGGCTTCCAAGGTTATAAATCTTTATGGAAGCAGACAGCCTCCTCTTTCTACCACAGAGCAGCTGGTGGGTTTGAACCACTGACCTTTGTATTAACAGCCAAATGCTTTAACCACTATGCCACTAGCTCCCATACATTGAAAGTAAAGGAGAATAAACTCCTCTTGAAAGCAGCCAGATTGAACATACATTGCCCACGGTGATAATTAGCTTGATGACACATACTTTGTTGGCTGCCTTCCCTGTTTTGTCTCTCTCTTCCAACTCTCCTACTGGCTTTTCCTGAGATCATGTCACAAATAAATTACTTGCACTTTGATCCTTGTGTCAGTCTGCTTCTGGGAAAATCTAAGCTAAAACACCAGTAATTTACTGCAATTTCTCAGGACCTTGTGCTGGGATGGAACATCAAAGGCAAAGCATCTTTTGGAAACAATTTTTAGAAACTTTGTGATGGGGGAAAAAGTAGCCCAGTACTGGTCTTATGCAAGAGGATGTCCTGGCCCCTCATCTCACTCTGGAAACTCTATCCTCAGTTCCTTTGTTAGGTAGAATTTTACCTTTGACATTTAGGGCCACTGTGGACTTAAACTAACAAAGAGACATTTAAGCCCAACTAATTAAAACAATCTTCAAGAAACTCCACTGCTTTGCTGAAAATGCATAACAATGAACATAATTAATTATTATCTGCTTCCCCTTCTAGGAAGTCCCTCAGCTTCCAGGGGGTTCAGTGAGGGTTTTTCTCTAGTGCTCTATATTCAAGGAGAACCTTAGAAACATTGACCAAAATAATCACACTTGTGGCTGTCCAGGCCACCTGTGTTCAGCAGCCTTGGCCAGAAGTCTCAGAGGACCAAACTATTCTCAGTGAGAATCCTGACATTTGTTAATATTTCTTGCAGAGTCTGATTTTTTTTTTACTGTTTTAGACACACAGAGAAACACATCAGAGATGGATTGGTTGAACCATTAACAGTGTGCTCTTAGGGGCAGACATTTTGTAGACAAAAAATGGCTGATAGAAAGCCTTTTATTTTTAATAGTTTTAACACATGTGCTACTGCATATACGAAGGACTCATGGATAGTGTTTTAATACATGATCCATAATTTGGTACAATGGTTGATGAAATAAGCAGCAAATCAAGAATTAGCTATCTCTGATTTATAGCTGAAGTTACTGATCCTTATAAGGTCAAACAGCTAGTAAATAGTGGAGCCAGAAGTACCTCTTTCACTTCTCCTTGAAGGCTGTACTTAATTTTAATTTCCTCTAAATTTATTCCTTTTGCCTTCAAGTCTGTTCTTTGTTGTTGTCACATGCCGTTGAGTCAATTCTGACTCATAGAATCCTTATGTGACAGTAAAATTGACCTGTAGGGTTTCCTAGGCTGAAATCTTTATAGAAGCAGATAACCAAGTTTTTCTCTCATGGAGCAGCTGGGTGGGTTCAAATCACCAAACTTTGGGTCAGCATCCAAGCACTTAACCATTTCACCACCAAGGCTTCTCAAGTCTATTCATATTTAAGCCATATTGCTGCTAGAGGGTGAGGAGAAGAGAATGGAAAGAAAAAAATGGAAAGTTAGACAAAAAATAAAAAGAAAAAGAAGGGAAGAGAGGTATATGATAGGTTTTTTTTAAAAAAATAAATAAAGAGCTTTACATGGCAAAATGATGCAGTTAGAACTGCACATTTTTTTTTCCTTCTTTGAAATTCTGTGAACCAAGCTCAATTTGCATACTATTCCAGAACTGTACCCTTTCCTTGCTTTCTAGTTAGAATGGCCCTAGGAATAGCTTGCCTTGTCTGTGTAGTTATAGAGCCAAGTAGGTCACTGCTGCTGCTCCATCCACAGTTAGAAAGGAAATGGTAAAGAGAGAGCACTACAGCTGCACTTTGAATGGGGTGAACCCATAAGACTCTGGCTTTCCCAGAAGCTCATGGGATCAACCTTGCTTGTATTGTGAGGGGTGTCTTAGGTTGAATTCCCCAAGAAGCAGACTCTGAGAAAGAGATTTGAATGAAGGAGACTTATTAGAGAACTTCACTTAACAACATCTGTAAAGGAATGAGGGAAGCCTGACTGGGGATAGGAAGTTTTATTTCCAATGTAAACACAACAAAGGCCCCAGCCAGTGCCATGAGGCTTGCCTTATCTGTGTAGTTATGAAGCTGGGATGGCCCTTCAGAGAAGTCCTGAATTGAGCCAAAATAGTGGACTTCTATTTCACTTCCCAACCATCAATTAGTCATTGGATGTGGGCTGTCCCTAGGGAGCCCCAACAAAACAGTTCCCTTCAGTCTAGAAGAGGAATTGAAAATGTATAGCTTGTGGGCCATACATATCCCACTTGTTTAGTGCCACCTGCTTTTGTAAATAATGTGTTATTGGAACAAAGCTACACTTATTTGCTTATGCATTGTCTCTGGCTGCTTTCATGCTACAATGGCTGACTTGAAGAGTTCCAGTAGAGACTATTTAGCCTGAAAAGCCTAAAAATATTGACTAGCTTGTCCTTTACAGAAAAAGGTTCCTGACCTTTGGCCTAGGGTAATTCCTTGACAGAGATCTCTGTGAGCCATCAGCAATAGACGTTCCTGGCAGCTGGAGGAATGAGTACCTGGGTCCTACACACTACATCATTCCCTACGAGGAATTAATACTCATAAACCAAGCCTTCACAATGAGAGACAGGGAAAGAAGAGAGCCAGAGGATAAACTCTCCTTTCTTCCACCAAGATGGACTATTCTAAGATGCACTAGTTCATACATCGTTTTTGAAAAGGTCTTGTAAAACCAATTGCCTACACTGGTTATAAAGTGGTGGCTAGCTTGAAAACATATTCGCTAATATATTTCTCCTGCCATCCCTACTCTGTTAACACTTTTCCTCTCACTCCTGCTTTCTTGGATTTGCTATCCTCCCAAAATTTTAACATATAAGCTTTTTGCCTTAAACTATGTTTCCTAGATAACCTAGGAATCTGTAAAAATGAAGGATTTAGAATTTGTCATGGAACTAGTATAAGTTTAGAATAGTGAGTTATTTAGAGGAATGAGGACATATTATGCCTATCATCTCATTCCCAAAACCAGAGCGTTTTTCAAAGCTATCTCTTCCTCCAACCCTCAAGTGTCTATTGGGTTTTAAACTCTACCCTGAGGTTCCCCAAAGTATTAATACTTCTTTACCACTGGCTCCCATTTGCACATAACCAAAATAGAATGAGTGTCTCTCTTCCTGAAGCTTCATCCAGTGCTGGAAAGCATATTTATTTTATATGATACTTTTTTCTTACCCTCAGGGGATCCCTGTTGATTTTTCAGGGTATCACAGTTCACCCTGTGAGTTATGAAGCCACCAATGAAGAAACAGTTGTTATGGCCAAGATACAATTTTAAGAAGACACACAAAACAAAATGGAGAAAAAGGCCCCTCAGGCTGCTCTGTATTTCTATGGTAAAGCTCCAAAAAAAAAAAAAATAAATAAATAAAATAAGCAGGCCACATACAAGGAAGCAGGCAAACTTTTTTTTGCTGAGAGGACTCTTTTCCTTGGGTTAATTCCAAGAGGGAACTGGTGCTGAGTAAGTGACAGAATAAGTAGGGCAGAGTTTGCCTTTCAGGGATTGCTGCAGTGTGGGCACACCCATGGCCCCTGGAGGCTGCTCAGCAGGCACAGCTTCCTGAAGCCCAGGCTTTGTCAGTCTCAAACCTACCATGCAGAGCTCCTGTAGCTGTGGGAATTTCCATCTATTCTTTTAATATACCTACCATAAACTGGGTTTTCAGAGGGCGCCCTTCTCTGTGTTGAATCTGCACCCTTGGTGAAGAGGATAGATGGGACAAGTTTGGATCTGTGTTTGATAAAGGAATCCTCAACCTGAAGTTACATCAAGCACACAAAGTGGAAATTTGGGTGGTATGGGTTGAGAGCTGCTCAATGGTATGTCATCGTGTGGGAATCTAAGATGGGTCCTGAGGCCAGAGTGTGGGGCCAAGGGTGGGATGTGCTAGAGGAGGAATTCAAGAAAGAATAAATCTAGATAGGCAAAGGAATGCAACCCTGGACCATACTACATACAGAAGGCTTCCACCCATGGTGGGTAGTTATATTGTTTTAGCCGCCATGGATTCTGCTGCCCCTGACTCAATGGGGACTCCATGTATAATGAAAGGAAATGTTACCTGGTCGGCTCTATCTCCATGATTGGTTGACCAATGTGATCTATTGGGTTTCATTGGCTGATTTTCAGAAGTAGATCGCTAGGCCTTTCTTCCTAGTCTGTCTTTAGGCTGGAAGCTCTGTTGAAATCAACTCAGTATCAGAGGAATATGCAAGTCTCCAGTGACAGAATGGTGATGGTTGTGCATGAAGTGCATTGGCTGGGAATTGAACATAGGTCTCTTGCATGGAAAGTGAGAATTCAATATGTTACAGATTTCAATGAGGAAAATAGACTCACAATCTAATAACTCATGATTTGGCGGTTGTTTTGTGGTAATTGTTTATCCCTTGAAGCAAACTCTTTCTTTAAATGCAGACTGACTAGAAGCACAATAGATAAAGCAAATAAGAGAGAAGTTTTTTCCAGGTAAGAGAGAGATAGTAGAGACAGATGAGTTAGATGCAACCCTCTCCAAATCCTAGGCCCCTGACGTCTTTCTATGCCATTTCTAGTGCCTCATGGAATATATTTTGGAACAAAAATGCTACTCTAAATGAGAGCAGGTGAGTTAGGAGGTTGGGTGCAGAGCATTGGTGGGAAATAGGGAGGGTCAAAACAGACTATTTTCATATTGTAGAGTGCAGTTTTTACCTGCACAATGTCCAGGGCTAGCATATGTGAGCTTTCAGTGTTCTAGTCATTGCTCAGAAACCACTGATAGTTCAGTTTGTGTGTACATGTGTGTGTGATAACATAAAGACTTCTTTCCTGATTTGTATCCTCAAGATAAGTTACTCAATATTTCCATGCCTTATCAGGACAAGACATTCAGAATCATGATCTTCAATCAATGCATGATCTTTAAATTTCATCTGCATCATCAAAGACTGAATTATATTCAAAGTAGCTTTAGTATTAAATGCATTTTATTATACTCCACTTCATTGCCACACTGGTAATTTCTACGAGGTATAGTTAACTAACAGTCTATTTCTATCTAATGGAAATTCAGTTCCTAATTTTATAGATAACCAAAATATGTTGTTGTTGTTGTTATGTGCCGTCGAGTCAGACCCGACTCATAGTGAACCCTCCTTGGGTTTCTGAGGCAGTATCACTACGGAAGTAGATTGTCCCATCTTCCTTCCAAGGAGTGGCTGGTGGGTTTGGACCGCCAGCCTTCTGGTCAGCAGTCAAGTGCCTTAGGCACTACGTTACCAGAGCTCCCAACCAAAATATACTAGAGCTTATTAGAACATTATTGCACTATTTGGAATCCTCCTCCCAAAAATAAAACATTTCAAACTTTCTCCCTTTGTTGCCTTCTTCATAACACTTGTTAAAAATTACATCACATTTCATTTTGCTTTAATACTTTGACCTTATTCTTTATTCTTCTTCATCAGCTTTTTTTTTTTTTTTTTTTTTTAGTTATTAGTCTTTCAGAAGTTTGTCAAAATCTCAGGTCAACTCCTGGTGCTGCCAGACCTTTTTAGTTCTGTTATAGATGGATTCCCTTCTTCTTTACTTCTTTACTGTCTTTACTTCTTTACTTCTTTACTGTCATTTCAGAGGGGTTTGGAAAGAAGAAGTAAAGCCTACTATCCTGAAGGAGTCTGAATGAATTTTAGATAAACCTTATTCTACTGAAGTCTGCTTTAAGGCAAAGAAAATTATAGAAAGGAGTCGGGCTATTTATGCTAATTTTTTGTAGTACTTCCATCTTTCAAATTCTGTTCTCAGTAATTCCCTTGACATTCTACATATTAGAATGCTGTTTGGCAGACTCTATTATTAAATTATACATGATGCAAATTTAATAATTGTATGCAAATGTGAAGGAGCCCTGGTTGCAGAGTGGTTAAAGTGCTTGGCTGCAAACGAAAATTTCACTAGCTGCTCTGTGGGAGAAAGATGTGACAGTCTCCTTCTCTATAGCTTATAGCCTTGGAAACCCTGTGGGACAGTTCTACTCTGTCTTATAGTGTCACTATGAGTCAGAATCTACTCCAAGGCAGCAGGTTTTATTTATGCAAATGTTAATTATTATTAAACCACCCATATTGCACAGTTAAAATCTGAATGCTCATGTCTACGAAGTTCATAGTTTACAAAGTATTTAGAGTTGATATTCATTCCAAGCCTTTAAAGTAGTATATCAGGTTATACTAGCTGCTGCCTAGTGGTGAAGAGAATCAGCTTGCTTGGTTTCCAGTCTTGGGTTTGCCACTTAACTTGCTAAAAATGATCTTAACCTTCTATAAACTACTTAAATTTTCTTGCTCCCAATTTCCTTGTCTGTAAACTTAAAATAATAGTAACTACCTCATCAGGTGATTACAAGAAATTATTATATCTATAAACACTTAGAACAGAGCCTGGCACATTAAAAGTGCTTGATAAACACTATATATTGTTGTTGTTACTATTATCATTTTCTTCATCACCTCTTTTATTTTTTAATTAGTTCTGGGAGAAAGGACTAAGAGACAGGTTGAGCATCGATTATGGAAGGTCTTGAATGTGAAGCTAAGGACTTAATCTTATAGAAAGTAAAGAGCCATTAAAGATTATTAAGCAATCAAAAGAAGTATTAACTGAGAATTACATCTAATTCTGATATGCCCAAGAGAGCATGAGGTTCACAAGGCTTAGAACAGTGGCTTTCATACAATTTTGACCAGAACCCACAGTACAAATGTATTCTGTGCTGAAATCTAGTATACAAAAGTAACGATACACACACTACTGAAATCTAATGCAAACAAAATAAGACTAAGTCTCACTATGTGGAACACTGTAGTTTCCATTACACTCCACTCCACCATCCTCTATCCCATTTCACTTGATTCTGTGTCATGCTGGATTTTGTACATTAAATTAGTTTTTCTATCTCCAGAGGAATAGCTTGAAATTCAATTAATGCTGTGTTTGGGAGATGGAGAGTGAACTGCAGAGGGGAAAATAGGAGAGGATGGCGGTTGTAGGTGATAGCAGTAATCACTCCAAAAAATTCATTCATTCATTCAACACACTTTCATGAAGTATGTACTATGTACCAAGCATGGGGATGAAATGATATCTGAAACTCAGCCGTGGCCTTGGAAAGCTCATGACTAGTGATGGAGATAGGAGCCATATCAGTGTGCTAAGTGCTTTCATACAGATTTGAGAAAAGTATACCAGGATAGTCTAAGTACAGTAGAAAAATAGTAGAGAGTTTACAGAGAAAATAGCATCTGAGATGGCTCATAAGGGTGATTTTGCCAGAGAGAGGACTGCTGGAGGGCATCGTAAGTGAAAGAAGAGTGTTACAAGGTCAGGGAGTGTTGACAACACAGAGAGTGGTCTGGCTAGGACTGGCAAATTTAGCAAATAAAACAAAATAATTATCTCTTATTCTCTTTTACAGAAGACAAAGTCATGTGGCATCAATGAAGTCACCCTTAGACTCAGTTAATTAAAAAAAAAAAAAACTGATCCTGGATACAAATTCTTGTGTCTGACTCCAAATTCACATAATTCTCATTACTCCATATTATTTCAGGATGCATAAAGAGATTAAGGCTCCTTCAAAGACCATTTAAATTGGAGATAATCATGAAATGCTCTCTCCTATCCTTAAACATTGGTGGTTCAGTGATAGAATTCTTGCTTTCTGTTTGGGAGACCCAGGTTGTATTCCCAGGCAATGTACCTCAAACACAGTCCGCATCCACATGTCAGTGGAGACTTGTCGGTTGCTATGATGCTTCAGCGGAGTTCCCGGAGTAAGTCAGACTAGAAAGAAAAGCCTAGTGATCTATTTCAAAAAAATCACCCAATGAAAACCCTGTGGATCACAACATTCTGATCCCATTGTCCGTGGAATGGCCATGAGTCAGGGGCTGATCACAACAGTTACAATAACAATCCTTAAACACTAGCCAAGGATGTGGAGTTGTAAAAATTCTATGGAGAGAAGAGGGAAGGGTAGGATATTTCTTTATCTGTGCTTCCTTAACACTAGGCTATTATACCTTTTGCCACAATATGTCACAAATACTAAGCCCCCGTTAAAGGAGCTCCTTGAGACCTGGACCATATCATTCATCTTTCCATCTCCAGTGTTATCATAGCTTGACAAATGGTATATACTCAAAGAAAAGATTTGTTCTTCACACTTTCCACATTTGTGTAAAAGTTTAACATCCAGGACACTGCATGTGATTTAAGTTACTTAAATAGAAGGGCCTTAGTAACAATACCAAACCTCTCTATGTAACCACGTCTCTAAGTTTAGGCCCTCCAAATTAGACAATAAAATTTTAAAGGTGGGACTGTCACTGTGTGGATTTTTAGGGGTGTTTATGTCACTACTTTCTTTGGATCTCAGATGAATTGAACTATCAACACATCAACATATAGAGGGTAAAAAGTAAAACAAACAAACAAACAACAACAACAAAATGGTTGGAGGCCCAATGGTCAAGAAGCTGCCAATATACACATTATATTCCACTCACAGTTGCTTTCATTTCCGATCCTGAGATAAGATTTGAGAACCTAGATTCTAGAATCCCACTGCTTGTTTTCTTTCTTTTAATATTTTTTTCCTGCATCCATCATGCTTGCATGCTCCAGAAGTTTTCCACACATTATTTCTGAAGCTTGAGCAATGGAAACAAAGCCTTCTGGGGCATGGAAGTTTTGTTTATGGCAAGAAGAAAACAGATGGAATCTAAACAGGTTTGGATACCCCAGGGATACTAATGGTATTGCATGGAAACAAATAAGTAATGTTAAATAGCATGCACATTACTTTTATTCTTCTCTATCTTATTTTCCCCAAAATCCAATGTTACAGATAATTTTTATCAATAGAAGAGTTAGACATAAAATGTTATTTTTATTCATTATCACAGGGCACCAGAAGGGCACAGATTAGAGTCTTGGAGTTGTTACACTAAGATTATACATAGTATTCAAACTATGATAAACCTTCTGTGAATTTCAAGGTTAACATGGAAGATTTCTCATCTCATGATAACAACTTGCTTGTATTTTCTAGCAGACAGTGTGGTTGTTCAGATTTCTAGGTGTGTTGGATGGATTTTTGAAAAAGTAGCTGGTATCTATTTGCTGTCATTTTTTTAAGAGCTTGCTTTACATTCAATGTAAAGTGTGCATTTAGTTTCATTCCCCATTTGCCATGTCCAACCCTAAACCAGTCTCCTCTACTCCCTACCCTGCAACCCTCCCCCTGTGCCCCTCATATTTATGCACTCCTTTTTGTCCTTCATTTCCTCAGTGTGAATGTTGGTCCTCTGGTGTCCCATGGTCTATTGTTCTAAGGGATGTATTACCATAGAGTATGTGGGTGCGGCATCCTGGGTTGAGTGGTTTGTATGTACATTTCATTAACTATTGGGTTGAGAGCCCACCCCTGGGGGTGAGTTTTATTCCAGGGCCATAGTATTGGGAGTCTCACCAGATTTCATCTGATCAGTAATTCTGGTCATTATTGAATTTTTAGATTATGTTCCATGTTTTCCCTCCCACTCTATCCAGGATCTACAGATTTGATCCTTTCCTGAGTGGTTGGCATTGGTAGCTGGGCACCATCTAGTTCTTCTGGTCTCGAGGGTCATCGTGTCTTAGGGCTGGTTGCTTCTAAATGCCCTTGTTTTTTGTTTTGTTTTGTTTTGTTTTTGCGTTCTTCTTCACTTCCGACACTAGGAGACCATTATGGGACACTATGGGAGAGAGATCCAATAGATGTACTATCTCAAGACCATAGTACTGGGGGACACCAGACTCAATTGGCACAACAAAATACATAAAAGCATTGCTCCACATCCTACATTGGTGAGTAGCGACTGGGGTCTTAAAATCTTTCAAGAAGCCAGCTATTTGCTGTCATTTGGACTTGAGATTATCACCAACCAGTGTTCATACTGAGAATCCTTACTGACCAGTCTGATAAGCTAATGGGATAAAAATCTCTAATGTATTCTTGTTAAGAGGGATGTGGAGGTCCCATTGGGACCTGAACAGAAGACTGATTAAAGTTCCAACAGAGCTGACGACTGTGCAAGCTCAGCCTTGGCTGTTCCCAGGTTCCCAGGTTCCATGCCAAGAGTTCTCATCAAAGCAATAACTAAGTAGTGTATCAATGCTTAAGGTGGGTATTCTGACTTCTGTTTATTTTTCACCACTAGCTAGCTCTGTGTGCTACCCTTCAAAACCAAACAAACAAAAAAAGCCAGCAGACAGAAGTAGCTCTGAAATTCCAATACCTACTACAATAGATCTCAGACTGCCCATTTTTGAGGATTGGGCAGAGAATTTGAGTTTAATCACACCTAGTGCAGCATTATTGATTTTAGAGGTCTGTTGCAGGTTTTTCCCTCAGAAAACAGATTCTGAGTTAGAAATTAGCATACAGGAAGTTATTAGAGAGTTCTATTGGACTCTATAGGTGGTGTGAATGATTAATGCCAACAAAAATGTTGGTAGTTTGAGTCTACCGAGAGATGCCTTGGAAGAAAATCCTGGCTACTTACTTCTGAAAAACAATCACCCTGTGGTGGTTAAGATTGTATATCAACTTGACTGGGCCTGGTTTTGCGTGACTAGGCAGCTGAATGTAGTTATTCCCCATGATGAGACTGGTAATTAACTCCATGGTGGAATCTACTGGAGCAGCTGAGTAGCTGCTTTAAGGACATGGGCTTCTTCCAGTATATAAGAAGCAACTCTGAGGAAGATCTCCAGTTTTTGGCATGTCTGAACCCTACATGTAGCTGAGTCATTGTCAGTAGCCTGCCATGTTGTCTGCTGATCTTGGGACTCTTAATGGAGTTCATTCAATGGCCTGCCATGTGGTTTGGTAATACTGGGACTGTGCCTTTTTACTTGTCAACCTTGGGCTTGTTAGCCTCAGCAGCCAGCAGCTGCTTGAGTGAAGAGGTGGCTCTAGCTTCAGTGGGTCAGAAGCAAGAGGCAGAACTGCAGCCCAAGGTCAAGGGGCTTTCACCCAGCCCCTAGAGCCTGGCCCTTGGAACTCAGACTTCTAGCCTCCACAACTGTAAGAGAATAAACTTTGGTTTGTTCAAGCCATCCCATTTGTGGTGTTTTCTGTTAGAGCAACTTGCTCTTCAAATCAAAGAGGTATCCAAAACACAGCCATTGAAAATTCTATGCAACACAGGGTTTACTCTGATACATGTGGTATCACCATGACTTGAATCAACTTGATGGCAACTGGTTTATTGGGAGCCACACCAATAGTGAGATGAGAGGGGACAAAAGTGAGGTTGGACAAGGGAGAAGTCAATCTATGATAAAGTTCCATTGGTAGGTCTCAAAAACTGCAGAGCTCCCTGAAGGTGAGATGGTCTTTAAGAATTGTTCCAAGTTGAGCTCAGGCCACTTATAATCCTACATTGATCTGTCACTGGGTTTTGGCCACCCCAAGAATGCAGCATGATCTTGCATGAGTGTTCCTCTTCAGCTGAGTCCATCCCAGAAGGAGGCTGATGATTGCTGAGGGCTGTCTGCAGAGGGCACTCTCAGTAGTTGTAATCCTACAGAGGGATCTGAATGACACTTTACAGTGTCCAGCACAAGGTCTAAGTTTAGTGCAGAAGAGTCTTGGTTTCAAACAGAAAACCAAGCCTGTGATTTGAAGAACAGGCTGTCTCCTGTGATGCATCACTCTGCCTGTATGAGCAAGAGAGTTCACCCTTGTTCAATACCAGATTCAAAAGCAGGGACACAGCTGGCTGTGATTGATCTCTGGAGCCCCATGGAGAGCTTCCAGACAGTGCTAACAATAACAAGAAGAATATTCAATATAGACAATGTTGACTGAGTGTTTACCATGTGCCTGACACTCCTCATGTGATCCTCACAACAACCCTATGACACAGATAGTTTGACACCTCACAAATAAGGATGTTCAGGCCGAGAGCAGTGGGGGGACCATGAGTGCTCTTTTTGGTGGCCCAGAGAATTTGAGGAATTCTGGGCAGTGCTTAGGGGCAAGCCAGCCTATTGTGCTGTGTCAAGTGCACTGCTGATCTTTCTTATTCTACTACGTTGTCTTTGTGTCCAGATCTTCCTAGAGGAGCAAGGTGCATTCCCATACAGCTCAAAAAGACAAAGCACAAGCCAGAGAGGAAGCTGGGAGCTGGTCTGTAGGCAGACTTTCTAAGAAAGGACATACTCTCCTTGAAGGCTTTTCTGAGTTCTAAGCACAAGAGCAGTCTCTGAACCAAGTTGAAAACACCCTTTAATCTGTCTTCAGTTTATGTTCCCCATATACAAAGGGAGAGCTTGTCCAGTTATCTACAAACATAACCTCCTCTTGGTTTCATATGTCCTGGGTTATAATATGGTCTCTGCTTACTACACAGCCTTCCCTGTCAGGTGAAAACAGTTGAACTATAGGATATTTAAGGCCCCTTCCAGCTCTAAAATTTTATTTAGGCATATGGATTGATAGTAATTGATAAAAAAGAGAGTTGAGAAGAAGGGGGAAAAATGGAGAGAGAAAAGGACTTAGAGAATATAAAGTATCATGCTCTACTATAAATAATTGCCTGTGGTTCTTACCTGTGGTTTGGATTCATGAGACAGAATTAATTCCTTTATTTCATAAACTTGGATGTGTCCTAGAGGTTCAATGCAGTTTGAAATTAAAATGTAGGTTGGCTTTACATCAAATCCAGATTGCTGTCCTCCCATTTCATCTCTTACTTTGCAGACTTTAGTGGAGATGAAAACAACAAGGACATCCTCAAAGAGAAGTTTACTTGTGGCAACTGCCACTCAAGCCTCTCCCTCGGGACTGCCATCTTTTCACTTTGTCTTCACCTGTGCCCCTCACAGCTCCCAGCACTGAAGACTGAAGAGCCACAGAGAACAAGCTGTATTTGAATAGGTAAACCATGGGTGAATTACAGAATCCAATTCGCCTAGACGAGGTGCAGCTTATCTGTTCATTCTACAGCATCTGCTGGGTGGAAGGCCTTGTGCTGGGAGATGCCAGGTACAGAGGCACAGCTTCTGTCTACAAGAGACCCCTAGTCCAATGGGAGAAGAGAGAGATATTCAGAAATATCTAGAACTGTTGCAGTAAGGATCATCAGTTTGACAGAGGTGGGAAAATGTGAACAAATGAAAATAATTATAGCTACCATTTATTGAATACTGATGACTAGATGCCACATGTTTTATTAGAATCTACTCATTTAATCATCCAAAAACCATAAATGAGAGCCCCTTGGTGGTGCAAAGGGTCAAAGAGCTTCTTTACTAATTAAAAGTTTGGAGGTGCAAGTCCACTCAGAGGTACCTTGGAAGAAAGGCCTGGCAATCCACTGTCAAAAAAATTATGATTGAATGGGAGAAAGAAGGGATGCTTATGCACAGGGAGACAGCTCAGGGAGCAGGAGTGTATGGAGGGATGGACACTGGGAAGAGGTAACTATGGGGAAGAAGTGGGAGGGGAGCTGTTGCATTGTGGTAAACTGTGGTCAATGA
>NW_006922065.1:500000-514921 GCF_000298275.1 Orycteropus afer afer
GTGTCTTAGGTGACTCGGTAATATATGGCAGAGCCTGGATTCAAACCCAGGTTAGTTTTTATTTTTGTTATTATTTTTTAAATTGTAAAGCTCTTACTTTTAATTACTATGTTCTGCTGTCTCTTCCAAGGCAAACACTATTCTGACTTAGCACTTTGAGGTATGATTTGCACTGAACGTTAAAAGACAGAGTAGGATAAGTAGTAAAAACAGGAAGACATATATTCTGGGCAAAATGAATACCCAAGCAAAGGCAGAGATGTAGAAAAGTCTAGGAGTCTCCAGTGGCAGCTGGGCATGCCCACTCCACCAATGTGGCTGGAGTACAGTGTACAGGAGGTAGAGGAGGAGCAATGAGAGAAAGAGTTGCTTGGGGAGAGAAGAGGCCAGATTTCGTGCAGCTAGGATCTGCATCTGGCGGCATACTTGTGAAATTTCTCAGCAAATTTGCGTGCAGCAGTGTCCTGACATTTGATGTGATGTAGTTTTCAAAATTGAATACACATTACACACACACACACACGCACACACAGTAACAGTGAGGTCTGTTCTCTAGAGAATTGAGCTGCATGAGTTAAAAAGATACATTGTAGATTGTTGTTGTTATGTGCCATCGAGTCGCATCCGACTCATAGCGAGCCCTCCTTGGGTTTCCGAGGCAGTATCACTACGGAAGTAGATTGCCCCATCTTCCTTCCGAGGAGTGGCTGGTGGGTTTGAACCACCAGTGTTCTGGTTAGCACTGAAATGCCTTAGGTACTATGCTACCAGAGCTCCCGCATTGTAGATTAGTAGTTCTCAAACTTGAGTGTTCATGAGAATCATTTGGAAAGCTTGTTAATGTACAGACTTCTGGGCTTCTTCCCCAGAGATGCTGATTCAATGGGTTTAGAGTGGGGCCTGAGAGTCTGTATTTCTAACCAGCTCTTGGGTGATGCTGATGCTGCTAGTCTTGGGGTAATACTTTGCAGAGCACTGGTGTAGAGCAGGGTATGATTTTGCTGTGATTGAAAGGTAAGACACTCAAGATTTGAACATTAAAACCATTAGCTTTCTGAAACACATGTCACAGGTTTGTGCTCCTGCCTTCAGCTTTGTCTTCCTCACCCTGTTCTATTCAAGTCCCTACGATGCAGCCATATAGTCTTTCATAAACATGAGTCTGGTCATGTCAATCTCTTTCTCAAAAATTTGAGTACCTCTGTTATAGATTGTGTCCCCCAAAATGTGTGTTGAATTCCTGGCCCTTGTACCTGTGGATGTGATCCTGTTTAGAAAGAGGGTTTTTGTTTTATTATGTTAATGATGTTATGCCAGTATAGAAGTGATTAACCTTAATCACTTCTGAGTTATGAAAAGACCACACACATATACACATATACACACACAAGGAAGACAGGTGTCAGGTGAATATCTCCTACAAGCCAAGGAATCAAGGAGTTCCCAGAGCTATTGACAAGGAAAGAATCAACACTTATTTGGACTGTTTGCCTCCAGAAGTGTGAGAAAATAAAATTCTATTGTTTAAAGTCACACACTTGTGTTATTTCTGTTACAGTAGCAGTAGGAAACTTAGAAAGCCTCCTTTTGAGTGTCAGTAGTGATACTTCCGTAGTGAATGGTAAATAAATCCATTCATAGCCCTTCTTAGCTTTTTAATCCCCCCCCCATTCTCCCCATATGGGGCTCCCTGCAACTAACTCCCTGAAAAAGCCACATTGCTTCTCATCTCCATCTGTCCTGTCAACCTCCCTGGGCTCACCTCTCTTCATTCAGTTAAGTTCCATTTCTCCTCTAGGTTGTTGTTGTTGTTATGTGCCATTGAGTTGGACCCGACTCATGGCGACTCTTCCTTGGGTTTCCAAGGCAGTATCACCATGGAAGTAGATTGCTCAACCTTCCTTCTGAGGAGTGGTTGTTGGATTTGAACCTCCAGCCTTCTGGTTAGCAGTCAAGTGCCTTAGGCACTATGCTACCAGAGCGCCTTCTCCTCCATGGGAAGATCTTTCAAGACTGAGGGAAATGCCTTTCTTGGGGTCCTGGTAAATTACTGTTGCACTGTGGAGAAATTATCCAGGGATGTGTCTGAGCTCTCCACTAATCTGGGAACTCCTTGAAGGTAGGAATTGGGTCTTGGTACTTAGTGAATGAGCAAATAAGTTAATAAATTAAATTGACCTATGGTTACTCCTGACTTGGCCAGAATTAACCATCACATCTGCTCTTTCTGGAGCAACAAGTCATGTGCTTCCTTATAGTCTGAACTACTCCTGGAAAAACTTGCTTACCAAAAGCATGAAGAGAAAAATGACAAGATGCCATTAATAACACAAAAGAAGCTCTGTCTGTTGTAGGATTTTTCCATTTGCACATTACAAACCACAAAAGCAACTGTTTTCCCTCCACAAAGAACATTTTCTTTAACAGCACACTCTCCAAAAGGGGCACTCTATCCATTGCATTTTGATCTATTCTGATTTAATTTAAAGTTTGGGGATGGGGTCTGACCTTATCGATCAGTGGCTGAGCCACTGTCTAATGGAAATGTAGTTTGAGACTCATTAATAGGATAGCCTGTATATTATAACTTAGAAACTCTAGGTTATCACTGATGTTTGCAATTGCTATGGAAACTAGGTTCACATGTACCTTTCAAAGAGCTTGCTTTAAAAAAAGAAAAGAAAAAAAAAAAAAAAATAAGCCCCCTGAATGAATAAGATATTTAGTACCTGGCATGCATAGGCTGATTCAGTGATGCAAAAATGCTCTCCCTACACAATGAAAACAAAGATCATTATTTTTTGTAGGTGCTAATAATGAATAATCTCCTATTGGAGAACTGTATTTATGTTGGAAAGGCAGCTATGCTTCATGCCCACACCCAGTCACACAAACACAGGCACACACCCACAATTTCCTGTTTTCCTCAGCCCTTTTGGAGCCTACATTCTTCAATCCTCCAAAGGCCTCTGAACCAGCAACTTCAGCTGCTAAAGCTCTACCAGTTTGGATGGTGGCTGAAAGCTCTGCCTCTTCTGCCACCTTGAATTTGTATTGCCAGTTGCATCCTATAGCTTATAAACTGAATTTCTTAATGTTAAAAGGATAGTGCTCATTTTATCAAGTTTCCTATTAAAGAAAATTCTTCTGTTATATTCTTACTCGAATTTGGGTTTTGAGGCCTCCATCCCTTGCCTCTCTCATTGGCCACATCTCTCCTCAATAGCCTGTGTGTGGTATTGTGTTAGGTAAACGATAGTGTGAACAGTAATCAATACAAAGGGACAGACTCTGCCCATCTCTCAAAGGCAGCTGGCATGAGGAAAGAATCCAGAGCAGCAGGGAGCACGGGGAATGGGATGCAGAAGTGACTTCTAAATGGTCTAGACCTAAAGATGGACATGACATCATCTCACTCCCCACATAACCTGAGCCTCTGTCTTTCCCAGCCACCTTATTTTTGTCTACATTTGTTCTTCACTGCTCTTTATGTCTGCCCCTGCTCACCAGCTGCTAGCCAAGTGATCTCCCCAAAGACCTGATTTATCTCCCTAAAGACATAATTTGTCATCAGGGTAGTGCAGGAGTGACAGGACTCACAATATTTATAAAACATACAGGTACCAGCTCAATAATCCAAGATAGAGACATTCAATTTTAACACAATAGAAAAATCTTAGAGGTTTATGGTCCTGAATACTTTTCTTTTGCCCTATTTCCCTACACAACTTGAATTCCTTTGGCTTTCATCTCCCCCCTTTTTTTCCCTTCATCCTTTGTGTTCCCTCGTCACTTGCCTCTCTTCTTGCCAATCCCCTGGAGGATTGGTGGTATAGTAAGTGTGAACTCTAGCCCTCATATTGCACACCTGCACTTTCCTTAGTCCAGTGTTTCAATAAAAAACCCAAATGTTCTAAAGGGCGACAATAAACACCACTGCTGTTGAGTCAATTCTGACTCATAGCAACCCTATAGGACAGAGTAGAACTGTCTGTAGGGTTTCCAAGGCTGTATGTAAATCTTTCTGGAAGCAAACTGTCTCATTTTTCTCCTATGGTGGGTTTGAACCACTGACCTGGTTAGCAGCCAAATGCCTTAACCATTGCACCACAAGAGTTCCTTGATGAGGACAGTATAGCTCCATAAAGCATGACTCAACAAAAGCAAGCATGGCTTATATATTTTACACAACTGTTTCCCATCCTGACACTAGCTGGTGTGGTATATTCCAACTCATGCAACCCCATGTGTTATAGAGTAGAACTACTCTGTAAGGTTGTCTTCAGTGTAATCTTCTGTAGAAGCAGATCACCAGGTTTTTCTTCTGAGGCACGGCTGGGTGAGTTTGAACTGCCAACTTTCAGGTTAGTAGCTGAGTGTAAACTGTTTGTGCCACCCAAGGACTTTTTCTGGGAGTCTTGTTGATCGGTGTCACTGAGTCAGTTCTGACTCATAGCAACCCCATGTGACAGAGCACAACTGCCCCTTAGGGGTTTCTGGGCTGTAATACATATATATATATGTATTTGATAACCTTTCTCATGTAGGTGGTAATCATTATGGGAGCAGATCTCTAGGTCTTTCTTCTGTGGAGTGACTGGCGGGTTAGAAAAGCCAACCTTTGGGTTAGCAGCCAAGCACTTAATTATTGAACCACCAGGACTCCTTCTTCTGAAACTCAATATATATAATTCATTCAAATAAGATAAAACAGAACCTCTGAGCATCATCTTGTGGAAATGGATTCTCCATGTTCACACACACCCCCAATTCAGAACCATTTGCTTTTCCCTCCAAATATTTCCCTCTGTGTTTATTCCCCTTCATGTGAATCCTTCAGATTTTCCCCTCATCTCTTCTCCTCCTCCCACCTTAGCCAAGTATGAGCTGGGCCTCCTCCTGAACATGAACAGGTCATAAGGGCTGGACTCCCTCTGTCCTCCCCTTTAGACAGAAGGAACTTGGAAGAGAGCATACCCCATTCTGAAGTTTGGTGCTCACTCTGCAGGCATCTGGTAACTGGTTCTTTGCTATCAAATGGTTTGTGTGACCCTTCTTTTAATATAGGCATCCTTTCTCCAGTACTATACAGGGTGTCCCCCTAGTCACTTCAGACCTCTTTTGTGGCAGAAGTTGTGTTTAATTCACCTTTCTCTTCCTAACAGGGACTACTGAACCTGACATGTAGGTGAATGGAAGTATAATGAACAAATATGCTATTTTCATCAAGTGTTGTCTTTGTACAAGTGAATAAGTCAGGTTTCTTACTGATTGATAAATCAGGGGATTAGAAGGGGGTGACATGAGAGTCTTGCACATGAGGATATGCAGCAGGGTGGAGGGGTGCTCCTACATTGGGAAACATTCTCCTTAGAACACTCACACTTCCTAGCTGGGCACAACAGCAGCCCTGCTGTGATATCAGAGTGGATGTGCACTCACTGGGGGAGAGACAATGGTCTTCACTGCCCAATAAAGGCCTGAATAGAACCACTGTGGCATATTGGAAGAAAGATTATAAAAATAGCATATTTAATAACATATACTATATAATAATGCTATTTGGCAATTAATAAATAATTGGCATTTATTTAATATATTCAGCACATTGTATATATTCAGTAAATGGCAATTATTATTACAATTGCAGTAATTGTTGTTATTAGTGCAGTAGTATGTTGGGATCTGTTACCATTGGGGGAAGCTGGGTACAGGGTACACAGATCTCTCTGTATTATTTCTTGCAACTACATGTGAATTTATAATTATCTTGATAAAGATTTAAATTTTAAAAAAGGAAACACAGGCTAAAAAAGATGGGCCTTACTTATGTGTGTATTCAAGAACTATAATCATATCACAAGTTGTACATGATTCTGTGATGTAGCAAACCTCAAGTATTTTTCTAAAAGCTAATGAGGTCAAATGAGAAATAAAAGCATTTGATTTAACAAGCTATAAACTAGAAAAGCATAGAAAAATGGTAGTTAAATTCTACTTCCTGTCTGTAGCACTCTGCCCTTCAATTTATTTTCTCCACGTATTAGAAACCTGAATATTTATTTCTAAATACCTATATCAAGTCTGTTCACCCAGTGTACAAAAAAAAGTAGAGATGTTGATGCAATTTTAACCTGATGATTCATAAAAAGCATCTATTTTGGATGAGGAAATGTTCAGTTATTTCTTTGTAAACATGGAAAGAAAATGACCAGAAATGTTAAAGCTACTGGGCAAAGAAAATAAATTATTCTTATATTTCCTTTCACTTAAACAGGTAAATGAAGCTGAAGACAAGTGTTAAAACATTTCTCAGCCTGAATATTTATCAGCCTATATAACCCACAAGAAGCCCAGGGGGTGCAGTGGTTAAGTACATGGCTGCTAACTGGTAGATCAGTGGTTCAAATCAACCAGCCATTCCACAGAAGAAAGATGTGGCAGTCTGCTTCCCTAAAGATTACAGCCTTGGGAACCCTGTGAGGGCAGTTCTACTCTGTCCTACAGGGTCTCTATGAGTTGGAATCAACTCGAAGGCAAGGGATATATAACCCACTATCTCAACTGAATTTTGATTTCTTAATGAAATATTTCAATAAAAGCTATCACATCTAAAAGATCCATTGCCATAGAGTGGATTCAGACTCATAGAGACCCTATTAGACAGAGCAGAACTGCCCCACAGGGTTTTCAAGCCTGTAAGTCTTTGCAGAAGCGGACCTTCACATTTTTCTCTCTCCGCAACGGCTGGTGGTCTCCAACCTGGACCGTTTTGGTAAGCAGCTGAATGATTTAAGCACCGCACCACCAGAGCTGCTCTCTCCCCTCTAAAGATATGTTAAAGGTTTAAAGCATAAACAGCTATATAATAAATTATCTAAAGGAACCAATATACTTTCAAAGTAATGTGGTTTTAGGCTGACAACAACACCTGTATTTGCGGTGAAGCATTAGGCACAAAAATATCAACCAGACATTTTCATGTTGATCTGTTCTTTTCTAAGGTTACCATTTAATTCTTACAGTACAATGGAACTACTATGTATTTCAGTACTGGAAGCAGGAGTTGTAGACAACAAAAAGCCGTGTATTACAGTCACAGTGTTTGTAGCTGCCAAACAACTGTAGCGTGGAATGAATGTTTTCTATGAAGATCACGATTTGACTTGCAGTTCATCACTTGTAGGGTCTTCTTTTGATTCTTCTGTTGTAGTATTTTCGGCCTTCGCACGTCGGAATTCTTCGCTTTCGCTCTTCTCCTCCTCGCCTGGAAAATCTCTTGAAATTAATTGTCGAGCTAATTTGATGTTCATTCCTTCGTTGTAGTGAAGCTTCCTCTTCATCTCAAACTGTCGGTGTTTCTCTTCTTCCTCAAGAAGGATTTTCCAGTCTTCCTCCCCAGTGCTCTTTTGTTCCTCCACCTGCTTGGGCTCTGAGGTTTTGGCGGCGGCAAGCCTCATAGCTAAGACGTCTAGGGACATGCCTTCCTTGGCCTCTGCAGTATTCACTGGATCTTCACCCTCATCTGGCACGTTAAGGCAGGGAGTACTGGGCTCATTTATCTTCATTAAATCATAATCTTTGTACGCTGGGTGGTATGTTGCCAGGATGTTCGATTCATCCCACTTCTGGGATTTTTTTCTCATAACTTCCTCGATAGATGCCCCGTGCTGTTGACCAGTTGCCACCAGAGAAGAAGTCGTTGAGGATTTGTTCTTCAGAATCCCTTTGATCGTCCGGTGCGAGGCGCTGGAGGCTGCCATGCTGCCAGACCAAAGGGCTGGTAGAGGCCGAGGCTGCTCAGCAGCCGCCAGCAACGCTCTGAGCAGAAGCAGCAATGCCAACTGTCTCTCCAACGGCGACGGTGCTCTCTGGCTGCCACTACGACTGAAGCACCACAGACGACGTCACAATTCACGTTGCCAAGGGCACCACAATCGCAGCCTCCATCACCGCCATCATCATCACCACCGTCATCACTGCGCATCATCACCCTAACGCCTGTCTTTTTTTCTTTTTTAATAAAATAAAATCTCCCAGCATTGTACTTGAAAAGGAAAAGTGTTGTTTTGTGAACTTTTCATGCTTTGATTGTGTACAGGAAAGGTATAGAACATGCTTTTTTTTTTTTTTTTTTTCCTGTGGGTCACTGTCAAAAGTTTGAAAGTTGCTACTTTGGTTGGTAAGATTGGAAGTGTTGGCCAAATGTGATTAATTACTACTCTCTCTTCTGTGTCTCCTCTTTCCCAAAACATACTGGTCCTCCCCCCATGCTCCTGTCTCAGTGGAGGTCCACTTACACAAGCTGTGAGCTTGGGTATCATCCATGGTACCCACCTATTGCTCATTCACTAATCCAGCCCTCAGGTTCTGGCTAAATATTTCACCATACTGTCTAATTCTATCTCTTCTGCCATCACCCCATTTCAAGATACCAACATCTCGTGTGGACACTATAGCCACAGCCTTTCAACTGGTCCCCCTATAGCCCCTCCTGTTGTCCTCCAACTTGTTGTCTACTCACTAGCCAGAGTGGTCTTTTGAAAAAAACCCTTAGATCTTGTCGCATCTCTCTTTCAAACCCTTTCACATGGTTCATTCTCCTTAAGATCAACACCAAATCCAGAATAGGACACAAAGCAGCTATATGATCCACTCAGGTCTCACATGGAGACTTTGCCTCCAAATTCTCCACCACCCTACCTGTATTCTGACCTTGCAATATCAGAAGTATTTATATTTCTCCCTATCCTGGGGACTTGTCTGGATTTTTCCCACAGCCTCAAATGCTACTGCCTTATGGGAACCCTTTTTTCACTCCCAAAGCAGACAGTACCTCCTAGTACTGTCAGGACATCTCCTAATTCTCCTTTATAGTCCTCGAAGTCCTTTGCAATATTGTCTATGTACACTAGATGGATGAGTCCCTGGGTGGCGGTGGTGGTTGTTGTTATGTGCCGTCGAGTCAGACCCGACTCAGCGACCCCTCCTTGGGTTTCTGAGGCAGTATCACTACGGAAGTAGATTGCCCCATCTTCCTTTACTACTAGCTGAAAGTTGGCAATTTAAATCCACCCAGAGGTACTTGGGAAGACAGGCTTTGCAATCTGCTTCCAGAAGGCCACAGCCTTGAAAATCCTGCAGAGCAGTTCTACTCTATACACATGAGGTCGCCCTGATTCGAATCAACTGAGGGACGACTAACAATGTCAACACTAGACAGGTGGTAAGCTTCAAGAGGGAAATCACAGTGTCTGTTTCGCTCACTCTATCTATCTCCAGGCTTGCATCTTCATGACATGATGCTGTACCTGCCACAAAGTAAGTATTACAAAAAAATATGTATGGAATGAATACTAAGTAAATGATAAGTGATAGAAACTGGGAGAATGATGTGTAAGTAGAGAAAAGGAGGCTCCAGACTTCGTACAGTCAATTGGAATTTGTCCAGTCAGTCATATGAGAAAAACTCTCCATATGTGGAAGTTGGGGGCTGTTATAAAAAGTGACTTAGAACATTTTCTTCCCATCACAGGCATCATCTTTTACAGGCAGCACCATTCTTCTAAAAAGCAGAGAAGAAATTTAGATCAGTTTCACACTTTTTTTTTCCCTCCAGGTAGCATGCACATGATTTCTTTTTTCCTTCTGATAATATTTTGCTTCCTCTTCTCTCCCTCAAGGTCTTTCTGCATTTTGAAACACAAAAGTAAAAGTATGAAAGAACTATAAAACTTTTACAAGGGTCTTAAGCACCTTAAGTTCAGGTTGCCCTGTATTCTCCAAAGTCCAACTAACTTGAGGAACTCTGCAATCACTTTTAAAACTGTGGTATTCATCCCAGAAAAAGAATTCCCTGATATAGGACTCTTTAAAAAGCTGTATTGTGCTAAGGGCTTTCAGGGATTCAAAAGCTGATATTCAAGGCTATAGGAAAACCCTGTGGTATGCCAGGAAAAAAACAAAACAAAATAAAATAAAGAACCCTTCATTATTCAGAAATACTCTGTTATGCTTTTTAAATGCTTAACTGAAAGACATCACAGACCAGCACAAATGCATTTTGTCCTCCTGGCTAGTAGACACAGGAGGCCTGTGCATGTTTGGCTATAAACAGGATGTTAAGGGAGATGCCCATTCCAAAGCACTGGGGTTTTCCTTTTGTGTATACATAGCACCCACCCCCACATATCGTGATCTGAATATACAAGTTGCTCAATATATAATGAGTTAGTGATCCAACAGTTCTTGTGTTTTCTGAAGCTCACCATTCAGTAGCACAATGTCAATTTAGGCTAGAGCAGGAGCACTGTGATTTGTGACCTATTACATGGACCACAGACAAATTTCTTTAAAGGATGAAATCACCAGGAACTACAGATTTCAGTTGCATGTTACTTAAAAATAATCCCTCTTCACCTACCTTTTTGCTATTTTCTGCTTAGTCACTCTAAGAAAAGCCTAAATCTTGAGTTCTTGTTATCTGACTGAAAATTCTCCATCAAGTCAATGTAAAAAGATATGTCTCACTACCATAAGCCTAAAAGTTAGAAAAGAACATTTGTCTCTCCAGCATCCTATTAACACATGTTGTTGTTGTTTGCCGTCGAGTCAGCCCGGACTCATAGCAACCCCTCCTTGGGTTTCCGAGGCAGTATCACTACGGAAGTAGGATTGCCCAACCTTCCTTCTGAGGAGTGGCTGGTGGGTTTGAACCGCCAGCCTTCTGGTTAGCAGTCAAGTGCCTTAGGCACTATGCTACAAGTCACTTGTTATTACACTAGGGCAAAGGCTGAACAGATGTGTCTGAGGTTTCATGTCATTCCACCGACCAGTCTAAATACATGCAGGGTGGTATACTTGCTTGTATAGTGATAGGCAAGGGAGATGTGTGCATAAGGAATTACACACACAAACACACACACACACACACACACACACACACACCCCAGGGCAGTCTAAAACTATCCCAGTCAATGACATATGAAAGTTAGAAACAGATATGGAAATTCTGTCTTTCAACACATATTTAGTGACCATCTACTACATTTTCAGTTGGAGGAGTTTTATTTTGAGTACCCACACAAAAAAATGAAGTTGTGTACTGGGTGGGCAACTGAGAGTCCATGCTGCTTGGCATCTCAGAGGTGGTCCCTGCAGCACCACACAGAGCTGTGGAGTGAGGCCAATTTGAAAATCATGGCAAGAGAGAGTCATAACCCAAAGCAGGGGTGTTTGTTCATCCCTGGTGTTCATTTTCTGAGTGATCACTTATTTGGAAAATGGCGGTGAGAATTCAGACAAGTCCATCTGTCGAGAGCAGATGACAAAGGAGACAGGACATAAATGAAAATGTCTGCTGTTACATGGTAAACATCAACTTTACCCCCTTCAAGGGCTAATCTAGTTGTGGAATGTTAACTGAAAAAAAAATGGAATTGATGAGAATATCTGCAAGGAGTTAGGCAGAAAGATATTAGAAAATATGTCAAAGATATTAGAAAATATGTCTTGCAAGAATTAGATGAAGAGTTTGTAAATAGAGAATTGGTTCTTCCTGGTCCTTAAAGGAATACTAATATGTCTTGTGGTTACAGAAATCAAAGGGCATTCATTTTCTGATCTCAATCTTGCTTGGTCAGGGAAAAAGCTATTGATAAAGTACAAAATGCTCTTGTCTTCTATTTTTACATAAAACATTTTTAATTAGTTTCTTAAAAGTATTATTTTGGCTTAGAAGAAAATCCTAAATATCATATCATCCAAGATGCTCATTTTATAGTTGAGAAGACTGAGGATCAGAGAGGTATCATGATTTATCTTGGGTCACAAAGTAGTTAGTGACACAGCTAGCACTAAAGTCCAGGTCTCCTGAGATTGCTATACCAGTCCCAGTCCCATTGCTGTCAAGTCAGATCTGATTCATAGCGACCCCTCCTTGGGTTTCCAAGGCAGTATCATTATGGAAGTAGATTGCCCAACCTTCTTTCCGAAGAGTAGCTGGTGGGTTTGAACCGTCAGCCTTCTGGTTAGCAGAGCTCTTGCTATTTCAGTATACTTTTCTATTCCCTATACACCCCACTTGAATGTGGAGAAAGTCAGGTGTTCCAGCATGTATTTGATCATTTCAAGTAAAAAATGCATCAGACAATGTTAAACAGACAAGAAAGTTTTTATTCAAAGCTGTTGCAATAGGGAAGAAAGACCAGTACTAAGTCTGGTCTCAACTCCATTGAAACAAAGGGCAACAGGATTTTAAAAGGCCACAGTATGATAGTGAAAGGTACTAAAGCACTAGTTATCTAGTACTACCATAACAGAGAGGAGCTCTGGTAGCGTAGTGCCTAAGGCACTTGACTGCTAACCAGAAGGCTGGTGGTTCAAACCCACCAGCCACTCCTTAGAAAGAAGGTTGGTTAATCTACTTCCACAGTGCTAGTGCTTCAGAAACCCAAGGAGGGGTCACTATGAGTCAGGTCTGACTCCATGGCACATAACAACAACAACCATAACAGAAATACCACAATTGTGTGATTTCAATGAACAGAAATTTAGTTTCTCACAGCTTAGGAGGCTAGAACTCCAAATTCAGGGTACCAGCTCTAAGGAAAAGCTTTCTGTCTCTCTCTCTCTTGGCTCTGGGAGAAGGTCCTCAGCTCTTTTCAGCTTTTTTCCCCTCAGTTCCTTGGCAATCTTCATTTGGCAGAGTACCTATATTCCACCATCTTCCTTCTTCTGTGTCTAATATGCCCTTTTATATCTAAAACATGATTCCTTTTAGACATATTCTAAACACATAGGAGCTCTGGTAGCATAGTGCCTAAAGCGCTTGACTGCTAACCAGAAGGGTGGAGGTTCAAACCCACCAGCCACTCCTCGGAAGGAAGATGGGGCAATCAACTTCCGTAATGATACTGCCTCGGAAACCCAAGGAGGGGTCGCTATGAGTCGGGCCCAACTTGATGGCACATAACAACAACAACAACATACATACATATATGGCCTCATAAATAGAACAAAGAAAATCCTATTCCCAAAAGGGATTACACTCACAAGTGTAGGGGTTAAGATTCACAAGTGTAGGGGTTAATATGGTAATAACACATATTTTGGGGGGACAAAATTCAATCTATAACATTCTACTTTTTGACCCCCTAAAATTCATGTCCTTTTCAAATATAGAGCACATGTACCTCATCACAATATCCATTGTAAATTAAAAAAAAAATCATCTTCTGTATCATCTATATTAAGTATGGGTGAAACTTCTAATGTGTTCCATCCTCAGTTGAAGTTCCTCTCCATCAGTAGCATGGTGAAACCTAAAATACAAGCTATCTGCTTCCAAAATACAATGATAGAACAAACACATGGTAGTCATTTCCATTACACATGGGAGAAATTGGAGGAAAAGGACAGTTCACAGACATCAAGCAAGTCCCAAACAAGCAGAACAACTATATCAGTTCTCAAGGCTTGAAAAAATTCTTTGTTTTCTAGGACCATCTGATCAATGGCCCTACCTTCCACACCCTGGGTATTTGCCCTGCTCTCCAGACTCTGGGTGTTGACCTCAACCCTAAGTGTTAGTCCGACATTTCAAGGCTCACTGGGATAACAACTCTGCCCTCTATGCTCTGGGCAGCCCCATTCTCCTAGTTCATCTGAGTGGCTGCACTACTCCCTTAGTCCCCAACAACTCCATTCTCCTGGCCCTTAGCATGGCAACTCCTTCAGCTTTGGGTGGAAGCTCTATTCTCCTGACTTTTGGGCATGGTAGCCCCATTCCTACAGTTTTAAATGGTGGCTCCATCCTGTTAGCCCATCTGAACATTAGCTTTATACTCTGGAACTGAAGTGGTGGAAATCTGACTCTTTGGAATCCAGAAGGCCATTTTTCCACCATTTGAAGTGGAGGCAGTGGCTCCACCCTCTGAAATGGAGGCACCCCTGCCCACCATGGTCCCTCCAACAGTTCTACTGATCTCTGAACTGTCTCTGGGATGGTGCCTTCCTTTTCTAGGAGGACAAGAGATGTTGTAAACAACTTTCTCCACTGGCCCATTTCCTGCCAGTAGAATTCCAGGAGATAGGCAGTTTTCTTTCTGTGCTATCTTTCTCTTTTTCTGCTGTGGTGGTTGAATAGATCAATCAGTCACAGGCTTAATCTCTTGAACAAAAGACTGAGTTGCTGCATTCTTAGTGAGAAGTCTAGAATATGTGTCCTTAGTTTATACAAAAGGATTTTCCAAATTTTAAAGTTTTGGTTTCATTTTACACAATTTACTTTAAAATCCACCTCTTCCTTCCTGCATTCTACTATAAACAATGATGAGATCACGCTTAGAAATCTCCTCAGCCAAACATCCAAGTTCATCACTTATAAGATTCTACCTTCTACCAAACATTCAAACATAATTCATACAAGTTCTTTGCCACTGCATAAAATGGATCACCTTCCCTCCAGTGTCTAATCACATGTTCATCATTTCCTTTTAAAACCTCACCAGAAGCACGTTTAATGTTGACCTTTCTAGCAACATTCTCTTCTTGACATAGAAGCTTCCATCACAGCTCTCAGTTCTTTCTGAGACCTCATCCAAATAGTCCTTAATGCCCATAACTCTACCAGCTGTTTCCTCAAGGCAACCTAGGGACTTACTATGAAGCACATCGGAATTCCTCCAGCCTTTATCCATAAACCAATTCCAAAGCCATTTTCACATTTTAGATGTTTGTTAGAGCTGTACCCCTACTTCTGGGGACTAAATTCTGTCTTAGTTATTGAGTGCTGCTATAATAGAAACACCACAAATGGGTGGCTTTAATGAACAGAAAACTATTTTCTTACAGTTTGTTGTTGTTGTTATGTGCCGTCAAGTCAGACCCGACTCATAGCGACCCCTCCTTGGGTTTCTGAG
>NW_006922065.1:516671-521707 GCF_000298275.1 Orycteropus afer afer
TACTGTGGCTGTGTAGTAGGTTTTGAGATCCGGCAGTGTGAGACCTACTTTATTCTTCTTCTTCAATAGGGCTTTGCTTATCCGAGGTCTCTTTCATTTCCATATAAAGTTAGTGATTGGTTTTTCTGTATCCCTAAAGAATTTTGATGAGATCTGTATTGGGATTACATTGGATGTATAGATTGCTTTGGGTAGAATTGTGGACAGTCCATTTTTAATGCAGTGGATTTGAGCACCAGATGAGCTACACCAATTTCCTGTCATCAGCTGGTAGTGGCTTAGGGAGAGTGGGAGATGTTAGTTCAGAGCAACTTTGTTCAGTTTGTCCCACTGTGCATGTCCAGAGGCCAAAACTGATTTGGACTGGTTTTAACCGATTTTGAGTTGGTCTTCCCTGAGTTTCTGAAAAACAACTTTAAGGAAATGAGTTATCATGCCCACTCATCTGTTTCTAAACAGGGTTAGTGATAGTTACAGAAAGGGTGGAAAAGTGAGTTAAACTCAGCTTCAATAACACATATTTAAATGAGTGTAGATCAAATCCCTTTTTCATCTCTGCCTCTTTTGACTGAATCATTTTCAGTAGTTCTTGCCCTTTGGAAGAAGAAAAGAGACAACAAAAGCACCATTTCAGAATGTCTTCTGAACAGCAAGTTAAAATATGAGGTGCAAGTTCAGCTTTAGGCATAAGTGGAAAAGTTTTTTGGGCAAGGAATCAATAGGCCAGCTGACCAAGTTTTGTAATTCTAGATGAACCAGAGTCAAATTAGAAAAGCAATAATGGGATCCAGGGCAGCAGAATTCAATTTTGCCAACAACACTGAGTTTCCTTGAGGCAGCCCTTTAAAGATAGCATTATAGACAAGATTATTTCCCATGTGTAAAAATATAGTTGGGGAAACAAACACACACACACAGACACAGATATAAACTTACATGTGATCCTTTGTACTCCAGAAACAAATTTTCTTGGTATTATATATCTACATTTTTTAGAAAGAACATTATAAAAACCAGTAAGAGAATGTAATGAAAAAGGAAATGAAATGCTCCAAGAGTTCTTTATGAGGTTTCACATAAAAAAGAAAAATAACTCAAAGAATCATCAGATTTCTTAGAAGACATAGTAAATATACTATTAGCATCACATGACTAACTAACAAGATATTGTCTGCAGGGAGGTGGGGCAGGAAAGCTGTCACCAAATTCCAGTAAATGATTTATAGTATTTGTGACTACCACATGCAAAGAGTGTCAGCTGGCAATTTATTCTGGCTGATGTAACCCGACAGAGACTTCATCCTTTTTGACAACCAGTCCAGTAAGTAATGTTAACACATTTCAGCTCTAATAAACAGAGGTAAGCCCAGCAGTGGAGTTGGGTTCAAGCTTATTCATGCCTATGTGTTGGCTGTGTTTAAACAGAGCCAGCAAAGCAGTTTGTGCAGCCCCTCAGACACTGTGACAGAAAGGAGGGACTCAAAGTGAATAAAACAGTGGCTCTCAAACTTCAGTATGTGTCAGAAATCCTTACAGAGCTTGTTAAAATATAAATGGCTGGCCTCCACCACCATAGTTTCTATTCTGTAGGTCTAGAGTACCAAAGATACCAAACTAGTTGCTGTTGAGTTGATTCCTACTCATGGCGATCCCATATGTGCCAAGTAGAACTGCATTCCATAGGATTTTTATGGCTGTGGACTTTTGGAAGCAAATCCCCAGGCTTTTCTTCCTAGGCTCCTCTGGGTGGCTTCTAGCTACCAACCTTTTTTAATAACAGTTGATCACTTAGCTGTTTGTGCCACTCAGAGACTCCCTAGACCTGGGTTATTGTTGTTTTTTTGTTGTTATGTGCTGTCGAGTCGGACCTGACTCATAGTAACCCTCTAGACCTGAATTAGGGCCTGAGAATTAGCCTTTCTAACAAGTTCTCAGGTAATCCTGATCCTGCTGGTCCAGGGACCACATTGAGAACCATTGGAGTAGAACATGTTCAGGCAAGTCAGACAGGTGCAGAACCATAGCTAGACACAATACTCTCTACTCTCTGGGAAGCCAAAGGAGTATAGAAGTGTGAGAGACAGGGATCAGTTATACCCAAGGAGGTCCAGAAAGTTCTTGTATAGGATGAGACATTTGATCTGGGCCCTCAAGGTGTAGAAAGGGAGAAGAGCCAGGCACAGGGACTCCAGCCTGTAGCTGATGAGTATAAACTCTTATGGGGATTGATCAACAATGTGTTGCAGCAATAGATGGCTACTCCTTTTATAACTATATTCCTGAAGAGGCCTATTAACCAGTTGCTGTTGAGTCAACTCTGACTCATGGTGACCCCATGTGTGTTAGAATAGAATTATTATCTGTAGGGTTTTCAATGGCTGATTTTTCAGAGATAGATGTCTAGGTCTTTCTTCAAAGGCACCTGTGGATGAACTCAAATCTCCAACTTTTGATTAGCAGCCAAACACATAAACTGTTTGCACCATCTTTGTTTACTTCAACAACTTCCACACTGACAGACTGAGTGTGGCTACTGCTACACATGTAGAAAGAAAAGTAAAAGAAGTTGGCAGGGTGTGCACCCTAGCATTTCCTCCAATTGATTCTTCCCCGTTATCTACACTTTCTCAATGCAAACCACAGACACATGAATAATCATTCTTCAAAGGTAGAATAATCTTCTCTTGTCTAAGAGGACATGAGCATGCAAGGACCATCAGTTACCCTTTATTAAAAGGTTTAGAATCCCAGAGTGGCTTAGACTTAGCTGCCATGAGGTGGAACAAGCATCAAACGTGCAGAACGTTGGGTTCATCTCCAAGCTGAGTTACCTCGAGCAAGTGTCACAGACTCTTCAAACCTCAGATTACTTATATGTAAAAATAGAATAATAATGCCTCCCTCTGGGATATGCTGCATGGGACAGAATGAGAAAGGTGCTCATGAACTGTGAAGTGCTGTAGACATTTAAGGTGCTAATACATTGATTTCAAGATGGGCTACTAGATACCTTTCAAACTTTGAAACCAAAATATTTATAAAATCGACTTGGATTAATAGTTATGCTTATAATTGCTGACCATAAATTTGTTCACCTGAACACACAAATATGCTACATATGAGGTTTAATTTAATATACCAGACAACCAATTGCCATCAAGTCAATCCCAACTCATGGCAGCCTCATGTCTGTCAGAGAAGAACTGTGCTCCACAGGGTTTTCTATGGCTGATTTTTCAGCAGTTGATCACCAAGCTTTTCTTTTGAGATGCCTCTGGGTAGACTTGAACCTCCAACCCTTTGGTTAGAAGCCAAGCATGTTAACCATTTGTACCACCCAGGGACCCAATTTAATACACAGAGGCTGCTTATTTCCTTCCAATATCCATTATCCCTTCTCCATGTAGCAGAATGTCAATTTATAGCTGGGCATTTTGCTGCCCAGAATTAATAATTGCATAGTCAATCTCCTTTGCATCTAGGTATGACCATGAAACTAAGTTCATGGCAAAAAACAAAAAGTGCAGTCTGGGACTTCTGGGAAATGACTTAGAGAAAGCTAACTCCTATAGAAGGAATGTCCTTTTGCTATCCCTGTTTTTGCCTGCTGCTTACATGGAATATGGAAGTTATGGCTGGAACTCCAACAGCCATATTGAGCCATCATGCACTGTAAAATATCAGAACCATGAGCTAAAATGGCAGAAGAGAATGAAAGGAACCTTTGTCCCTGATGTCAATGCAGGGTGGCTATTTCAGCCCTGTCCTGCAGAGTTCCAGACTTCTTTTAAGTGAGATAACTTTTATCTGACATATTCAATTCTTTTCCTGTTATTTGTGGGGGAACCTCATCTTATTCAATACATGAGTTAACTGATCTGTTTCTAGTGGTTGCAGGTGTCCATTTGTGCTACATTATCACACATGCTTATTTGGTCTCTTGTGAGGCTATTCACATTTGAATTTTCACTTCCCCAATGCATGGAAAAAAAAAAAAAACATTTGTTCTTCAAGAACTGTTGTAGATGTTGAGGGGCAGGCATTAACTCTCCCTTGCTGGTACTTTCAAGTCTGTAGAATTTGATGGTAAGTACATATTGATCCTTTATTCAGCACCTTTTCTTTCCTTCCTTGCTGTGTCCTACATATTCCTTGAGAGACTCAGTGTCATGTTGTTCTCATCTTATTTTCTTCAAAAGCTCGTTAAAGAGAAATGCTGATGAATTTCCAATAATACCAATACTGCTCAATGTGATATTTTCTCCCAGAAGATTTTCGTTATAACAAGTTAAAAAGACCTGTACTTAATAGAACAGTGGCTTCGTGGGGTTTCTGGCACCTGATAGTGGGTGAAAGATACATTCTTTTTGGCACTGCAATTTTTCTTAGTATCATGAAATCCTATCTCACAGATGGTCCTCTATAGGTAAGACTGGTCATAGGTGTCCAAGCATGCTTCATCCAATACCTAATCTAAGTGACTCTCACAGCCAATTTTGACAAAGACACCAATTACCACCAGGTTGAAAGTACCTCACATGAAGAGATCATTTTTATAATGTCTTTTGTTCTCACTGTAGCTCCCAATGCAGGGCCATCTATGCACACAATGTTGTTGTTAGGTCCCATTGCGTTGACTCCTACTCACAGTGACCCTATGTACAACAGAACGAAACACTGCCCAGTCCTATGCCATCCTCAAGATATTTGTTATGCTTGAGATTGTCATCATAGCCACTGTGTCAATCCATCTCATTGAGGGTCTTCCCCTATTTTGTTGACTCTCTTCTTTACCAAGCATAATATCTCTCTTCCTTCTAACGACATGACCAATGTATATGAGATGAAATCTGGCCATTCTTGTTTCTAAGAAGCATTCCAGCAGTACTTCCTCCAGATTTGTTCGTTCTTCTGGCAGTCCATGGTGTTTTCAGTATTCTTCATCAGTACCAGTATTTAAAGGCGTCCAATGCTCTTCAGTGTTCCTTGTATACTGTCCACCTTTCACATGCATATGAGGCAATTGAAAACAGCAT
>NW_006922065.1:522102-523087 GCF_000298275.1 Orycteropus afer afer
TAGTCCAGCTTCTCAGATTACTTGCTCAGCATACAAATTGAGTAAGTATGGGGAAAGGATACAACCCTGATGCACACTTTTCCTGATTTAAAACCATTCCATATCCCCTTGTGTTTGAATGACGACTGTCTCTTGGTCTATGTATGGGTTCTTCAAAAGCACACTTAAGTATTCTGGAATTCCAATTCTTCGCAATGTTATCTATAATTTGTTATTATTCACACAGTCAAATGCCTTAGCATAGTCACTAAAACACAGGTAAACCAGAATCCTTCTGGTATTCTTTGCTTTCAGCCAATATCCATCTGACATCAGCAGTGATATCCCGTGTTCCATGCCCTCTTCTGAATCTGGCTTGTATTTCTAGCTGTTCTCTATAAACACACTGCTGCAACCATTTTTGAATGATCTTTAGCAAAAGTTTACTTGTGTGTGATATTAATGATATTGTTTGATAGTTTCTGCATTCTGTTGGACCACCATTCTTTAGAATGGGCATAAATATGTATCTCTTCCAGTCAGTTGGCCAGGTAGCTGTCTTCCAAATTTCTTGGCATAAATAAGTGAGGACCTCCATCATTGCATCCATTTGTTGAAATATCCCAATGGGTATTCCTTCAATTCCTAGAGCCTTGTGTTTTGCCAGTTCTTTCAGTGCAGCTTGGACTTCTTCATTTCATACCATTGTTCCTGATCATATGCTACCTCCTGAAATGATTGAACATAGACCAATTTGTTTTTCTAATTCCAGGTATTTGCAGATTCATTAAAATATTTGATTTTATCTTCTCAACACATACTTTGAAATCTCCGGTTCAGCCATTTTATTTCATCATTTCTTCCACTTGCTTTAGCTACTCTCTGTTCAAGAGCAAGTTCCAGAGTCTCTTCTGACATCCATGTTGGTCTTTTCTGTCTTTTTTTTTCTTTTTTTTCTTTTTTATTAGGATTTGGGTGAAGATTTACAGAGTAAATTCACTTTTCA
>NW_006922065.1:524785-526699 GCF_000298275.1 Orycteropus afer afer
GACTCCATGGCACATAACAACAACAACAACAAGGACCTTTTGCTTTCTTCATGTGTGATGTTCTTAATGTCATCCCACAACTTGTCTGGTCTTCTGTCCTTGGTGTTCAATGCATCGATGCAAACTTGATTATATCCCACCTGAATTTAGAGGCCATCCGAAGAATAGATTTGACACATTGAACATCAGTGCACACAGTGGATTCTAGATGAAAACTTTCATTGATGAATAGCAGCAATCAATATGAAATTTGGACAATGTAAAAGGAAGGCCAAAAGAGAATTGACATATTTAAATTGTGGTGTTGAAGAAAAATATTAAACTGCCAGAAGAATGAATAAATCTGTCTTGCAGGAAGTATAACCAGAAAGATCTTAAGAAACGAGGATGGGGAGACTTCCTCTCACGTACTTTGGACATGTCATCAGGAGAGACCAATCCCTGGAGAAGGACATCATGCTTGACAAAGTAGAGGGCCCGCAAAAAAGAGGAAGGCCTTCAACGAAACGGATTGGCACAGTGGTTGCAACAATGGGCTCAAACATAGCAACAATTGTGAGGATGGAGCAAGACTAGGCTAGGTTTCATTCTGTTATGCATGAAATGTCTAAGAGTTGAAGCCAACTTGACAGCACCTAACAACAACAACAGGAATCAATGCAGGTGTATCCATCAGACAGCCATTATCCAGAGTTGCTATAGCTGATGGGCACCTTAGCCTTAATAGAAAACTCTCCTGCAGTGGATGAGCACTACTCTTCAAAGAGATTAGCCCACATCCCAATGTAAAATGGTCACTTTAGATAATTGTGGGACTCAAAATGATAGATTTTATTGTCAGCCTTTTTGAGAAAAATGCACTTAAAAAGAACAAAACTGAATATTGCTTCATGGCTCAGGCAATATATCTCTGTCTCTATTGTTTGTTTAAGTCTTATTAGGGTCAGTTGTGCTCTGAATTATTTTATTTCCCATTTCTCTCTGCCATTATACTTCCAAATCTTCCAGATATAAAGCTTTTTCTTTTTTCTTTTTCATTTTACTTTTTCCTAGAAAAGCATTGAGTATGACAGGGCCTAATGAGAAATGGTTCTTGGAACACTTATAACTATTATTAAGATGACGTTTTCCCTTTTGAGCATCAGCAAAAAACTGAGATGCATTGGCTCTGAAATAAAACAATGAAGCACCACCAGGAAGACAATAGCCAGAGAGAAATAGAAGAATCAGGTTTCCCTATTTAGGCTTGGGCTTGTAATACTTCCTAAGGCTTGGAAAAAATTTCTTTTAAAGAAAAACAGAAAATCAAAGAGACCTCAGTGAGGTAAGATTCAGTATATCATGCAGTTTTTTACTTTTCAGTAGGCTTTATTGCATTAGTGATCCCATTTTCTCACAAAGAAAAAAGTCCCCCTCACTGTCTGTTCATCAAGGAACCTGTGCAGACAAAGTCATTTGAAGATTGTTTCTGAACTGCAAGATGAAAATAGTTAGTATGACATACATACATAACTATTGTATTGCCCCAAAATTGATATAGGATAGCACACTGCAGACATGAAGTAATGTATTAGAAAAGCACTCTACATTGTGTTCTTTTAAGAACTATCTCTATGGTACCAAATTGACAACAGCAACTTGAACGATTAGCTAGGAAACTTAACTGGGGAAGTGAGTTGACATTAATGGGAGAAGAACAATTTAGAAAAAGAGGGTGAGAAGGTTACATCATTTGAGGAATGTAATCAATGTCACTGGCTTGTACATGAAGAAACTGTTAAATGTGCATATGTTCTGCTGTGTATATTGTCAACAACAATAATGAAAATTAATTATATTAAAAAAAGAAAAGCACTCTACAGTATTGCATACTTAAGACACCATTTTCTTTTTAAATAATATTGTGTTTTATCT
>NW_006922065.1:527774-529381 GCF_000298275.1 Orycteropus afer afer
TTATAGCATTTACCAAAATTGTCCCTTTTTATTGTGTACTTCTTTTCAACACCTATGGAAGCAGCAGTCAGGAAACCAGACATTATTGCACTGGGCAAATCTGCTGCAACAGACCTCTTTAAAGTGCCAAAGAGCAAAGATGTCTCTTTGAAGACCAATGTATGCCTAACCCAAGCCATGATATTTTCAATAGCTCCATATGTATGTGAAAGCTGGACAATAAATAAGGAAGATTGAAGAAGAGTTGATCCTTTTCAGTTGTGCTGGCGAAGAATTCTCAAAGTATCATGGACTGCCAGAAGAACTAACAGATCAATCCTGGAAGAAGTGCATCCAGACTGCTCACTCCTTGGAAGTGAGAATGGCCAGACTTTGGCTCACCTACTTTGGTAATGTTGTCAAAAGGGACTATATCCTGGAGAAGAATATCATGCTTGGTAAAGTGGAGGGTCGGTGAAAAATGGGAAGGTCTTCAATGAGATGAAATGACACAGTGGCTGTGATGATGAACTCAGATATTGCAAGGATTGTGAGGGTGGCACTGGACCAGGCAGTGTTTCGTTGTGTTGTACAAAGGATCCCTATGAGTCAGAGCCAGCTTGATGGCACCTAACAACAACAACAACAACACTGTGTACTTCTAAGTGTCTTTATTACCTTGGTCTAATCATTCTGACTTCACCTATATTTGGGATTACCTCTCTCATCACCAAAAGTAACAAATGTCTACTATGTAAAAAGTCATGCCCCCTTCCTCTCCCTCCCATCCCTGGGAGGGATGGGACAATCTACTTCTGTAAAGACTTACTGCCTTGGAAACCCATTGGGGGTCACTATGAGTCAGAATTGACTCAATGGCAGTGAATTTGGTTTTTTGTTTACTATTATAAAAAGCTGGGAGCTCTGGTGGTGCAGTGCCTAAGGCATCTGGCTGCTAACCAGAAGGCTAATGGTTCAAACCCACCAGCCACTCTTTGGAAGGAAGATTGGGCAATCTACTTCCATAGTGATACTGCCTCAGAAATCCAAGGAGGGGTCGCTATGAGTCCCACTGTCCCTGCTCTTAATTCTCTAAAATAATAACCTACGATTGGGATTGCTGAATCATAAGGTATTTCTATTTTTAGCCTTTTGAGGATGTGCCACTGTTTTCCATAGTGACTGTACCGTTTTACTACGCCACCATCAAGGAACTTTGCTTTCTTTGTGTATATATATTCTTGAATTTTTATAATAAAAAACCAAATCAAACCCACTGCTGTTGAGTTGAATCTGACTCATAGTGACCTCTTCTTGGGTTTCTGAGGCATTATCACTATGGAAGTAGATTGTCCAATCTTCCTTCCAAAGAGTGGCTAGTGGGTTTGAACCTCTAGTCTTCTGGTTAGCAGCCAGATGCCTTAGGCACTGCACCACCAGAGCTCCCAGCTTTTTATAATGTTCTTGTTGTTAGGTGCCATCAAGTCATCTCCAACTCATAGCAACACTATGCACAGCAGAACAAAACACCACCCGGTCCTGTGCCAGCTCCATGATCCTTGCTATACTTGAGTCCATCGCCACTGCCACCATGTCAATTCATCTTGTTGAGGGCTTTCCCCTCTTTC
>NW_006922065.1:530333-530831 GCF_000298275.1 Orycteropus afer afer
CCGGGAAGAGGAGTAGAACCCGAGGGAATTCTTACTCCTCTTCTCCCTCTTCCCTCCGGACCAGGGAATTCCAGCCCCCCCTGCATCCACCACCGGTAAGTCACATCTTACCCTTTACTCAATACCCACCAGAGGACATACATTTTGTACTCTGTTGTCCTCCATCCTGCAAGCCATTTTAATTTTATAACTCTAAGCAATGAACCAGTGCCTATTACCAAATGATTTAAATTAGTTCTGTTGTAACCTGTCTGTGTCTGACTGAGAAGTTGTGTGAATATTTCTGTGATGCTCCAAGATCTAAGTCGTGAAGCCTGAGTGGGCCCTCAGTTGATTTCCATGTGAAGTCGGATCGGCATAACGGTGTGAACCTGCCCTCCGCTCCGGGGTTTATACGGAGACGCCTTAGCCAAAGACTCACTTAAATCCCCAAAAGGGGAGCAGACAACCAGGCATCTGACTAGTTCTTGGGACATGTCTCCAGTGTAATTATTTTCC
>NW_006922065.1:534524-538362 GCF_000298275.1 Orycteropus afer afer
CCTGGGGGCCCGTAAACCTCCCCCGGAAACTCAGAATAAAAACTTCTCTTTAACCTCACTTTTGTGCGTCCTCTTCTCCTTACTGTGGCCTTACAATCAGCATATCACAGGTTGTTAATTCTTCCTCCAATCCTGATGCCACATTCTTCTTCTCATAGCCCAACTTCTCAGAGTATCTGCTCAGCATACAGATGAATAAGTATGGTGAAAGGATGTAACTCTGATGCACTCCCTTCTTGATTTTAAACCATGCAGTGTTCCCTTGTTCTGTTTGAACGACAGCCTCCTGGTCTATGTAAACCAAAACACCAAACTCACTGCCATTGAGTCAATTCTGATGCACAGCGACCCCCACTGGGTTTTGGAGGCAATAAATCTTAATGGAAGTAGATTATCCCATCTTCTTTCCACTGAGAAGCTGGTGGGTTTGAATCGCCAACCTTCTGATTAGCAGTCTAATATCTTAGACACTGTGCCAACAGAGATCCTTTTTATAACAGTAACCAAAAAACCAAACTCACTGTCGTGGAATCAGATCCAACTCATAGTGACCCCTCCTTGGGTTTCTGAGGCAGTATCACTGCAGAAGTAGATTGCCCAACCTTCTTTCTAAGGAGTGGCTGATGGGTTTGAACCACCAGCCTTCTGATTAGCAGTCTAATGCTTTAGGCACTGTGCCAACAGAGATCCTTTTTATAACAGTAACCAAAAAACCAAACTAACTGCCTTGGAGTCGAATCCAACTCAGAGTGACCCCTCCTTGGGTTTCTGAGGTGGTATCGCTGTGGAAGTAGATTGCCCAACCTTCCTTCCAAGGAGTGGCTGATGGGTTTGGGCAGCCAGCCTTCTGGTTAGCAGTCAAATGCCTTAGGCACTACGCCACCAAAGTAGGACAATACAACATTTGTCTTTTTGTCATTGACTTATTTAAGTCAGCATAATATCCTCCAGATTCATCTATATTATTAGATATTTCACAGAATCCTCATCATTCTTGATAGTTGCATAGTATTCCATTGTATGTATGTACCACATTTTGTTTATCCATTCATCAATTGATGGACACTTAGGTTTTTTCCATCTTTTTGCTATTATGAATAATGCTGCAAAGGCATAGGTGTGATTATATTTGTGTCACTGCCCTTAATTCTTTAAGATAATAATCTAGGAGTGGGACAGCTGGATCATAAGGTATTTCTATTTTTAGACTTTTAAGGATGTGCCACTGTTCTCCATAGTGACTGTAACATTTTACTATCCCACCAGCAATATATGAGTGTTCCAATGCTCCCACAACCTTGCCGGCATTTGTTGTTTTCTACTTTTTGATCATTGCCATTTTTGCAGGGTGAGAAGGCATCTCATTGTAGATTTGATTTGAATCTCTAATGGCTAAAGATCTCAAGCAACTCTTATGTGTTTGTTGAGCACTTGAATGTCCTCTTTGTTGAAATGTCTGTTCTTGTCCTTTGCCATTTTTTTCTTTGATTTTTTGATTGGATTGTTCGTGTTTCTGTTGTTAAGTTCTCGATATTTTCTATATATTTTGTCAGACATGTCATTGCCAAAGATTTTTTCCCAGTCTGTATGTTTTGTTTTTATTCTCTTGGTAAGGTCTTTTGATGAGATAGATATTTAATTTTTAGTAGGTCCCAGTTATCTAATTTATCTTCTGTTGTTATTGCATTTTTATTTTAATTTGATAGGCTATGTATGCAAATATTAAGTCTCCTAGTTTTGTCCTTATGTTATCTTCCAGGAACTTTATAATTTTGTATTTAACATTTAGGTCTTTGATCCATTTTGAGTTAGATTTTGTGTATGGTGTGAAGTATGGATCCTGTTTCAATTTTCTGCATATGAATACCCAATTTTGTCAGCACCATTTGGTAAAGAGACTGTCTCCCTGTCCCTTGAATGATCTTTGACACTTTGTCAAAGATCAGCTGCTCATAGATGGATGGGTTTACTTCTGGATTCTCAATTCTCTTCCATTGATCACCGTGTCTGTCATTGAATCAATACCAGGCTGTTTTGATTACTGTGGCTGTACTAATTTTGAGACTCAGAAGTTTGAGGCCTCCTACTTTGTTCTTCTTCTCCAATATTGCTTTAGCTATTTAGGGTCTCTTTCCTTTCCATATAAAGTTAAAGATAAGCTTTCCCATTTCATAAAAAAAAAAAGATATTGGGATTTCAATCAGGATTGCAATATATCTATAGATCATTTTGAGTAGTATTGGTATTTTCACAATGTTAAGTCTTCCAATCCATGAGCATGGAATGTTTTCCCATTTATGTAAATATCTTAGTTTTTTTGCAGTAGTGTTTTATAGTTTTCCTTCTATAAGTCTTTTATATTCCTGGTTAAGTTTATTTCTAAGTATTTTATCCTTGTGGGGCTATTGTAAAGGGTATTGTTTTCTCGATTTCCTTTTCAGAGTCCTCCTTGTTAATGTAGAGCAGTCCAACTGATGTTTGTGTGTTGATCTTACACCCTGCCACTTTGCTGAATCCTTTATTAGTTCCAGTAATTTTCTTGTCGAGTAAGGCACTATTTTCTTTTTGAGAGCATAACAAAAATGCTCAGAGCATTCTTATTTTTCCTCATATTAAAAGCCAAAACCAAACCCAATTCTGTCAAGTTGATTACAACTCATAGTGACATTATAGGACAGAGTACAACTGCTCCATAGGGTTTCCAAGGCTGTAAATTGTTCCTGAAGCAGACTGCTACATCTTCCTCACATGGAATGGCTAGTAGGTTCAAACAAATGACCTTTTGGCTAATAGCTGAGTGCTTAATTACTGTACCACCAGGATTTCCATCCTTATTATAGTACCAGTTTATATTTAAAGGTTTCCTTTTCTAACAAATCTCTACATATGTGCCCAAAGTCATGGAGATGAGGATGAGTATGAAAAAGAAAACAAAAATTCCAAACTGTAGTAAATAATGTCTAGAATCTTGAAAATTAGAGCAGATGCCTGAGTTATGAATGGCAATTTTGTGTGGAAACAATCTGTCAGCAACTTAAGGCTGAGTAATGATTGACTCCAGAAAATAGCTTGTCTCCATGAGTGCATGACTATGCTTGTAGGATGAAAGGTCACCTGAAATTTTGCAGGCATGCATAGCAGGGATAGTTTGTTAGACTTTGCTGCAGGTGCTGATGTCATACCTTGTCCTGTTATTTTTACCTGGGTGCCTAAAATCTCTGAGTTGTAAGGAGTTCAAAATGTATCTAGGCCAGTGCTTCTCAAACATTAATGTGCTTATGAGTAATCTGAGGATCTTGTTAAAATGCTGATTCTGATTCAGCAGCTCTGGAGTGGGTCTGAGAGTCTTCATGTCTAACAAGGTTCAATGCTGCTAATTCATGGAACAAATTTTGAGTAGTAAAAGGTCTAGACCAGGTTTTTTTTTTTTAAATGATGTTTAGACAGTCAAGTGTTCTTTAGGTCCTCCCTGGGTGGAGCAATTGATTGAAAGGTTTGCAGTTCAAACACACCCAGAGGTACCTCAGAAGTAAAGTCTGACAATCTGCTTCCAAAAGGTCACAGCCTTCAAAACTCTGAGGAGTAGTTCTCATTCTACCACTGAGGACTTCAGGTAAGATGGAGGAATAGGCAGACAAGCAACACAGATCCTCTTCAACAAGGAAAAGAAAAGGTAATTGTCAGAGATACAGAAGATAATCTTGGAGCCCTAAGCTTTGAAAGGAAATATACAGAACTGGATTAGGCACCAAGTAATGGAAAAACCTGAAGGAAAACAGTGAGTACAGAGATGGTCAGAGCTGCAGACTGTCAGCTACTCTGACAGGACCAACAGCCT
>NW_006922065.1:539802-541145 GCF_000298275.1 Orycteropus afer afer
ACTTGAACAGACCTATAACAAAAGAAGAAATTGAACAGATCATTAAAAAAATAAATAAATAAATAAAAAACTTCCCACAAAGAAAAGTCCTGGCCCTGACGGCTTCACTGGAGAATTCTATCAAATATTCAGAGAAGAATTGACACCTATGTTACTCAAGCTATTCCAGAGCATAGAAAAGGATGGAATACTCCCCTACTCATTTTATGAAACAAGCATAACGCTAATACCAAAACCAGGGAAAGACAGCACTAGAAAGGAAAACTACAGACCAATATCCCTACAGACAAAATTCTAGCCAACAGAATCCAACAACATGTCAAAAAATTAATACACCCAGACTAAATGGGATTCATACCAGGTTTACAAAAGTGGTTCAACATCAGAAAATCAATCAATGTAATCCACCACATAAACAAAAGAACCATATGATTATAACAATCAATGCAAAAAAGGCATTTGATAAAATCCAACACCCATTCCTGTTCAGAATTCTCAGCAAAGTAGGGATAGAAGGGAAATTCCTCAACATGATAAAAGGTATATATGCAAAGCCAAAGGCCAACATCATTATTAATGGATAAAGACTCAAGGCATTCCCCTTATGAACAGGAACCAGACAGGGATGCCCTTTATCACCACTTCTATTTAACATTATGTTGGAAGTCTTGGCCAGGACAACAAGGCAAGGAAGAGAAATAAAATGCATATACATTGGCAAAGAGGAACTAAAACTTTTCTATTTGTAGATAATATGATCCTATACATAGAAAACCCAAGAGACTCAATTAAAAAAAAAAAAAAAAAACTACTGGAACTAATAGAGAGGTTCAGCAAAGTGGCGGGATACAAGGTCAACATACAAAAATCAGTTGGGATTTCTCTACACCTACAAAGAGTCCTCTGATAAATAAATAAGGGGAACAATACCATTTAATATAGCTACTAAAAAGATAAAATATCTAGGAATAAACCTCACCAGAGACACAAAAGACCTATACAAAGTAAACTATAAATCACTGCTACAAGAGACAACAAAGGCAATATATAAATGGAAGAACCTACCTTGTTCATGGATAGGTACACTAAATATTGTGAAAATGTCAGTACTACCTTAAGCAATCTAAACATTCAACACAATCCAGATCCAGATTTCAACAGAATTTTTTAAGGACATGGAAAAACTAATTACCAATTTCATATGGAAAAGAAAGAGACCTCGGATAAGCAGAGCACTTCTCAAGAAGAAAAACAAAGTGGGAGGTCTCACACTCCCAGATCTTAAGAACTACTATATAGCCACAGTAGTCAAAACAGCAAGGAATTGGTACAATGACAGACAC
>NW_006922065.1:544790-546038 GCF_000298275.1 Orycteropus afer afer
ACCCAAGGAGGGGTCGCTATGAGTTGGATCTGACTCAACGGCAGTGAATTTTTTTTTTTTTTTATCTACAGTAGCTACTTCTATAACATCTATATTTCTAAATCTATGTATATTTATATCTATATCTTTGTACAGAAGTCATTCAAGGTCATCCCCATAATAATGTTACTCTCCTTTAGATGCAGCTTGTGACATGCTCTTCTTAGTTGAAGACAAAGAGGTGGATTATTGTCAGGGGATTACACATAAACTTGGTTATGCCTTTGGAATGTGTGTAGTTATTTTCAGATCTTCTGTCACCTTCTCAAATTCACTTTCAGGAAAGCCTGTGAAAAGTCTTTCTCCCAACTCTGTTACTCAGGCATTCATTTTCTCTCCATGACAGTGTCTTATCTATTCTATCAGATACATTGTTTGGGTATGTCGGAGTGTGTTGTGTATTTCTTTTCCATACAAACGCATATTGGTGCATGTAACATTTTTTGGGAGGGGGAGTAGTTAACAACTGCAATGCATTTCATTGATTATACCTTAATTTATTTAAACTGTCCCTATTGAAAAATGCTTCATGGATTGTTTCCATTATTCTACTCTTGCAGACATTTTCAAAAATGCTGATTTTTTTATGTATTCAAACATATCTGTAAGACAGATTCTTAGAAGTGGAATTATTGGGCCAAATGGTATATTCATTTTTAATTCTGATAGAAATTGACAGATGACCTTATGCAGAAGTTTTAACAGTTTTAATTCCAAACAACCCTGTGACGGTACTTGTTTCCCATAATCTTGCTATCAGTTTGTTATAAAAGCTTTATACAAAAGGGTAAAGTTTTAAGGAAAAGTAAAGAAAATAGTATACTCATGTAGGTTTAATGTGTGTTTCTCTTGTCATAAGTGAAGCTGAATATCTTTTTATTTATTTAAATGTTATTTTTATGTCCTTTACTCTAAACTGTTCAAATTCTTTGGTCATTTTCATTAGGTTATTGGTCTGTATCTTATTGATTTGTGGTAGCTCTTTATTTAGTACACTAATTAGATTAATTCTTTTGTCTGTGATATAAGTTACAAGAATTTTTCCTATATGTCTTTTGGTTTTTGATTGTTCCTTTCTATTTAAAAATTTATTTTTAAAAAATATATCAATTCATTAATTTATTGTACATCTATTTATTTGATCTATTTGGTATTTGTCTTGCTGTATCTGTGGTGAATTAATTTAACTTTTTCTAAAAATTTAAAGAT
>NW_006922065.1:546650-550547 GCF_000298275.1 Orycteropus afer afer
AATAATAAAGTTAAAAGGGAATACGCGGGAATTATGTGAAAGAATCTTTAAAACACTCTTGAGGATTCCAAAAGAAAACTTCAATAAATGGAAAGCAATGCTATGCTCTTTGATTATGACACTCAGCATCATCAAGATGTCAGTCCTTTGAACAATTTGTAAATTTAACACAATGCTAATAAAAATACTAATAAGCATGAAACTGAAGGTGTGAAAAATGTCTCTCATCTGATTGTTGCTCTAGCAGACACAATAGATTATAAATTCCATGAAGCCCAAGATGATTTCTTTTTTTTTAGGTAATCAATCATCAGACCTTTCTTCCTAGTCTTAGTCTGGAAGCTCTGCTGAAACCTGCTAAGCGCCATAGCAACAGGCTTACCTCCATGGACAGATGACCAGTGCTTGTTATTGAAGAATCAAACCCTGAGCTCCCACATGGAAGGTGAGAATTCTACTACTGAACCACCAACCTTCTTCTAGCAGTCCATGGTATTTTCAGCATTCTTCACCAAAACCACAATTCAAAAGCATCAACTCTTTTTTGGTGTCCCTTATTCATTGTTCAGCTTTCACATGCATATGAGACAATTGAAAATAGCATGGCTTGGGTTAGGGACACCTTAGTCTTCAAAGGGACATCTTTGTTCTTCAATACTTTAAACAGGTCTTTTGCAGCAAATTTGCCCAGTGCAGTACAGCATCTAATTTCTTGACTACTGCTTCCATGGGGGTTGATTATGGACCCAAGTAATATGAAGTCTTTGACAACTTCAATCTTTTCTCCATTTATCATGATGCTGCTTATTGGTCCAGCTGTGAGGACTTCTGTTTTCTTTATGTTGAGGTGTAATCCATACTGCAGACTGTAGTTTTTAATCTTCATCATTAAGTGTTTCAAGTCTTCTTCACTTTCAGCAAGCAAATTGTGTCATCTGCATATCACAGACTGTTAAGAATCTTCCTCCAATCCTGATGCCACTTTCTTCTTCATATTCCACCTTCTTGGATTTTTTGCTCAGCATACAGGTTGAATAAGTATAGTGAACAGATACAACACTGATGCACACCATTCCTGATTTTGAACCATGCATTATCCCCTTGTTCTGTTTGAATGGCAGCCTCTTGGTCTATGTACAGGTTCCTCATGAACACAATTAAGTGTTCTGTAATTCCCATTCTTCTCAATGTTATGCATAAATTGTATGATCCACAAAGTCAAATGCTTTTGCACAGTCAATAAAACACAAGTAAACATCTTTCTGGTATTCTTTGCTTACAGCCAAAATCCATCTGACATCAGCAATGATATTCTTTGTTGCACATCCTCTTTTGAATTATCTTCAACATAATTTTACTTGTGTGTAATAGTAATGATTTTGTTCGATAGTTTCCACATTCTGTTGGATCAGCTTTCTTTGGATTGGTTACAAATATGGATCTCTTCCAGTCACTTGGCCAGATGGCTTTCTTCCAAATTACTTGGCATAGACAAATGAGTGCCTCCAGCATGGCATCCATTTGCTGAAACATCTTACTGGGTATTCTGTCAGTTCCTGGAGCCTTGTTTTTCAATACTTCCTTCAGAGCAGCTTCTACATCTTCCTTCAGTACCATTGGTTCTTGATCATATGCCACCTCCTGAAATGGATGAACATCGACCAATTCTTTTTGGTACAGTGTATTCCTTTCATCTTCTGATGCTTCCTGCATCATTCAATATTTTGCCCATAGAATCCTTCGATATTGCAACTCTAGGCTTGAATTTTTTCTTCAGTTCTTTCAGCTTAAGAAATGCTGAGAATGTTCCTCCCTAACTCCAGATCTTTGCACATTTCATTATAATAATTGACTTTGTCTTCCTGAGCTGCTCTTTGAAATCTTCTGTTCAGCTCTTTTATCTCGTCATCTACTCCATTTATTTTAGCTACTCTCCATTCAAGAACAAGTTTTAGAGATTCTTCTGACATCCATTTTTGTCTTTTCTTTCTTTCCTGTCTTTATAATTACCATTTGCTTTCTTCATGTATGATATTCTTGATATCATCTCACAAATCTTCTGGTCTTCAATCATTGGTTCTCAGCTCATCAAATTTATTCTTCAGATGGCCCTCTAAATCCAGGTGGGATATAATTAAGGTCATATCTTGGCTCTGATGGACTTGTTTTAACTTTCTTCACCTTCAGCTTGACCTTGCACATGAGCAATGGATGGTCTGTTCCACAGTCAGTTCCTGGTTTTGTTTTGACTGAAGAGTGTCTCCATTGCTTCTTTTTAGTCATTGCTTCAGATGTAGTCAATCTGATTTCCATGTATTCCATCTTGCTCCAGGTGTGTAACTGCCGTTTACATTGTTGAACAAAAGTATTTGCAATGAATAAGTTGTTGGTCTTGCAAAATTCTATCATGCTATTTCTGGCATCATTTCTATTAGCATATTTCTATTTTCTAACTACCAATGATTCTTCTTTGTTTCCAACTTTCACATTCCAATCACCAATAATCATCAGTACATTGTGATTGCATGTTTGATCAATTTTAGACTGCAGGAATTGGTGAAAATCTTCAATTTCTTCATCTTTAGTTCTAGTGGTTGGTGTGTAAGTTTGAATAATAGTAGTAGTAACGGGTCTTCCTTATAGGCATATAGATATTATCCTATCACTGACAGCATTGTACTTCAGGCTAGATCTTGAAACATTCTTTGTGATAAATTTGTCATTCCTGGCATAGTAGATCATATGGTTGTCTGATCCAAAACGGCCAATAGCAGTCCATTTCAGCTCACTAATGCCTACAATATTGATCTTTATGCATTCCATATAATTTTTCACAACTTCTGATTTTCCTAGATTTATACTTCATACATTCCAAGTTCCAATTTTTAATGATTGCTTGTAGCTGTTTCTTTCCATTTTTAGTCATGCCCCAACAGGAAATGAAAGTCTCATCCATGTCATTAAGCTTGACTCTACTTTGAGGAGGCAGCTCTTCCCCAGTGATATTTTGAGTGCCTTCTGACCTGAGGGGCTCACCTTCTGGCACTATATCAGACAATGTTTCAAGGCTATTCCTAAAGTTTTCCAGTAATATATCAGACAATGTTTCACTACTATTCATGAAGTTTTCACTGGCCAATTACTTGAGAAGTGCCTGGCCCTGTCCTTCTTCCCAGTCTTAGTCTGGAAGCTCCACTGAAACCTGTCTACCTTGGTGACCCTGCTGGTATTTGAAATACCTAAAATACTGGTAGCATAGCAACATGCAAGGCACCATGGTGTGATAAATTGACAGATGAGTGGTGGGGAGAGCTCTCTATGGCTGATCAATTAAATTCTATCATGTGGCTTATTGATATATTTTTGTTTCCTGAAAAATATAGTTGTTATGGGTCAATAGGCTCGTAGTGTTCCAGTGTGACAGCAGAATAGAGTTGCCCCATAAGTTTTCTTAATCTGTAATCTTTACAGGATGTGATAGTTAAGGTTATGTGTCAAAGTGGCTGGGCCTGGTTTTGAGTTACTGAGCAGCTGGATATAGTTATTCCCCATAATGAGATTGGTAATCAACCCCATGGTGGAATCTACTGGAGTTGCTGAGTAGCAGCCTTAGAGATGTGGTCTGCTTCCAGTGAAATAGGACCAAACACAGGTCCCTGCTTGGTGCACAGTCAGGCCAAAACAGTTTACACACTGAGTGATTAAGAGGAGAGAAAATTATTTATTGCAAAGCGGCAATGCAAGGAGTAGGGGTATCTGACTCCGTGAAACTCCATCGAATTACAGTTTTGGGAGCTCTGGTAGCACAGTGCGTAAGGCACTTGACTGCTAACCAGAAGGCTGGTGGTTCAAACCCACCAGCCACTCCTCGGAAGGAAGGTTGGGCAATCCTACTTC
>NW_006922065.1:550647-552552 GCF_000298275.1 Orycteropus afer afer
CTGCCTCGGAAACCCAAGGAGGGGTCGCTATGAGTCGGGGCTGACTCGACGGCATATAACAACAACAACAACAACAGGTTTCAGAAGAGAAGGTTATGCATATTCATAAAAATTTCAGGAATTTGGGAGTGAGATGGTTGACGATTGGCTGAAATGTTAATTCCCAGTAACTTTGTTCCTCTCTGCCCCACTGCACATGTCCGCAGTCCAGAGTTAATTTTCAAGTTGTTTTCTAAGACACATTAACGCATTTATTACCTGTGCCTAAGGAAATAGTAGGAAAGACTTTTTTTTTTTTTTCCATTCAGTTCTTAAGGAACTGAGCTTATTGTATTTACTCATCTATCTCCAACCTGGTCGGGGTGGGGAAATAGTTGAAGGTAATTAAGTTTGCTTATCTACTCCCATATGGGGTCCTATCTGTTCTAATTATCTGCCTTACCCAGGGTGGGGGAAATAGTTTTGACTTTACTCAGTTTCACCAGTATTTGAGAAGTTTTGAGAAAGATCTCTGCAGGTTTTTGGCATGCTTCAACCCTGCATGTAGCTGAGTCTTGCCATGCCCAGCCAATCTTGTTACTTTTACTAGACCTGAACTAGTGTTGTTTGATAATCTTAGGACTGTGCCTTTTTACTCATCAGCGTTAGGTTTACCAGCATCAGCAGCCAGCAGCTGCCTAAGTTAAGAAAAGCCTCCACCTTCGGTGGGCTGGAAGCAAGAGGCAGAGCTGATGCCCAAGGTCAAGCAGCTTTCACCCAGACCCTAGATCCTGGCACTTTGAAGTCAGACTTCTAGCCTCCTAAACTGTAAGAGAATAAAGCCCTCTTTGTTGAGACTGCACATTTGTGATATATTCTGTTAGAGTGGCACTAGAGAATCAAGACACAGGAGCAAACTGCCAAGTCTTTTCTCCAATAGAAGGAGCACTGGTGGCTCAGTGCCTAAGGCATGTGACTGCTAACCAGAAGGTTGGTGGTTCAAACTCACCCTGCACTCTGCAGAAGGCAGATCAAGCAGTCTACTTCCATAAAGATTTACCTCCTTGGAAACCCAGTGGGGGTCACTATGAGTCAGAATCAATTTTGATGGCAGTGAGGTGTTTTTTTTTTTTTTTCCTCCAATGAAGCCAGTGGTAGGTTCTAGGGTGCTCTCTCCAGATTTTTTTCCCCTCTCTCTCTGTCCTTCCTTTCCTCCCGTTCTCTCCCTCCCTTCTTCTTTCTCCTTCTCTCTTTAAATATATATCCCACATGGAAGGCAAAGAGGCTCCTGAATGGAATGCACTGAACCAGCACTGCCTCCATTTCTATTCTAAGCACCAGAACATAGGAGACATATATATAAAGTTTGGGAGTGTAATTACGGCTTGAAGGCAAAATGGAGGAAATACCAAAATACTGAAGATCCTAATGCTATCCTGGTTCCTTGGTGACACAATAGTTAAGTGCTTAGCTGCTAAATAAAATGTCAATGGTTCAAACCCACCAGTGGTTCCATGGGAGAAAAGATCGAGTGACCTATTCCCATAAAATATACAGCCTGAGAAATACTATGGGGCAATTCTACACTATCATTTAGGGTTGCTCTGGTGGCACAATTGTTAAAGTATTCAGCTGCTAATCAAAAGATTAGCAGTTGGCACCCATCAGCCCTTTCCTGGGAGAAAGATGAGGCAGTCCGCTTTGGTAAAGATATATAGCCTTGGAAACTCTATGGGACAGTTTTACTCTGTCCTATAGGGTCACTCTGAGTTGGAATCAAGTAGACCGCAGTGGGTTTGATTTTTTTTTTTTTGGGGGGGGAATGAGTTAGAATTGACTCCAAGGCACACAACAATAATGATATCCCATAGAAGATTGGAAACCTTTAAAACCAACCTCCCAATGAGAGAAATCTGGGTATTCGTT
>NW_006922065.1:553967-554595 GCF_000298275.1 Orycteropus afer afer
AGTAGTAGTACATAAATTCATGATATGCACTATAATCAGCGCTCTCAGATGTGTGAAGTATTGTAAATTTCTCTCTGTAAAAACATCAAGCCTCATTTCTGCAACTTAATCCTATCTGATTACTTGTAGTCATAACTTCAGGCTTAGGTCAACAGCATATGATGTAATGTAAATGTCTAGCTAACCTTTTAATATCAATTTCTTATACTTCCCTAGGAAGTCCCTGGGTGTCTCAAACAATTAACAGCTTGATTTCTAACAGAGAGGTTGGTGGTTCTCCTAATAGAGAAGTTGGCAGTTCGAATCTACTTTCTCAGTTGAAAGTAGTGGAGATCTGCTTCCAAAAAATCTGCTATTGAAAACCCTATGGAGCACAGTTCTATTCTGTACCACACGGGGCTGCTATGAGTCAGAATTGACTAAATGGCAACAGGTTTGGTTTTGGTTTTATACTTTTCTATTAGAGAGTCACAGCTAACGTGTAGACTCAGTTTCTTTGTACTCACATATTTGGTTAGCTCTGTAGGGAGCTCTGGTGGCATAGCGCCTAAGGCATTTGACTGCTAACCATGAAGGCTGGCAGTTCAAACCTACCAGCCACTCCTTGGAAGGAAGATTGGGCAATCTA
>NW_006922065.1:559497-561059 GCF_000298275.1 Orycteropus afer afer
GTGTGTCATAAGATATGGCATTTTAAATGTATAATTTAGTAATTGTAAACTTGGACATCCTTAAAATGAGTTGTTCATCTTCTTATTGACCCCCCAAACGTGTACTCCATTACTATAGGCATTGCAGGAGATGAATGAACTTGGCCTCCAGCTCATTCTTTCTAAGCTTCCCAGTGAAGTCTGCATATGAACCTGAAATAACTAAGCAAAAAAAATAAAGCCATGCACAAGAAGAAATTGGATTGCTTCTGTCTCTTCTAATACCCATTCTCTAGGCAAAAGCCAAAGACATGTTTTAAAAAAGTAAATCAGATCGTTATATTCCCTTGTTCAAAAGATGTTATTGATTTTCCATTGAATCTAGAAAGAAGAATCCAAAATCTGCCTTCCTCAACAAGATACTTTATTGCATGGGCCCTGCCCCCCATCTCTGTCCTCATCACCCCCTATTTGCCCTTTGATCACCTTCTTGTTATTCCTCCAAATACACAATTTGCTTCACCCTCAGGGACTTTGCACTTGCTGTTGTCTCTGTTTAGAGAACTCTGCCACTGATTCTTTACATCGTAAGGCTTTCAGATTCATTTAAAAAGGTCACTTTCTCAGTGAGGCTTTCCTTAACTATTGCTTTAAATTAACCTCATCATCCAAACTCTCTCTAACCTTATAGGTCTATTATTATAATTAAACACAATACTCATTACCACCTAAAATTGTCTTCATCTCTATTTTCTTATTTGCTATCTATCTTTTCCCATCAGCAAGAAACCTGGATGCACTTAAGTGTTTTATTCACTGGCAGAGCCCCAGTGTCAGAGCAGTACAAGGCACACAGAAGCGGCTTATTAAATCTTTGGATGAAATTATACGGGGGTGCCTCAGAAAGCAGGCAGATTTCTCTTGGGTGCCTGATAAAGTGTTCTATTACCTAAAGGTTGGTTCTCATCCAAGTTCAACCTTCATTTAGCTGTGTGATCTTAGCCTTGCTTGCTGCGCCACGTTTGAAATAAGGAGAAGGCTATATTTGCCACTGCCATCGAGTGGATTTTGACTCATAGGGATGCTTAAGGACAGAGAAGAACTACCTCATAGGATTTCCAAGGCTGTAAATAATTACGGAAGCAGATTTCCTTACCTTTCTCCTTTGGAGTGGCTGGTAGGTTCAAACAGCTGTCATTTTGGTTAGTGGTCAAATGCTTTAACCACTATGCTACCAGATCATCTTTAAGGATATATTAAAAAAAAAAAAAATCACTGCTATCAAGTTGATTCTAACTCATAGAAACCCATGTAGGGTTTCCAAAGCTATAAATCTTTAGGGAGTAGACTACCTCACCTTTCTCCTGCAAAGCAGCTGGTCGGTTCAAACCACTGACCTTCTGGTTAGCAGCTCGATGCCATAACCACAGTGCCACTGGGCTCCTTAAGAACATATTCACCCACTGCCGTCGAGTTGATTCTGACTAATAGTGACCCCACTGGGTTTCCAAGGCAGAAAATCTTTACAGAAGCAAACTGCCTCATCTTTCTTTCATGGAGCTGCATGTGAGTTCGAACCACCA
>NW_006922065.1:565799-584470 GCF_000298275.1 Orycteropus afer afer
CATTTTCTATTACAACCTATTCAAATGCAAAAATAAAAGAATGTGTTCCTAGTGCTGAAAGATACTGGAGGGAATGACCTCTAAGTGTTTTATCAGCTTTAAAGTTCTGTGAACCTTGGTTCAGAATTCAGAATTCATAGATTCGAGCAACAAAGTCCTTTCTAGCCAGTTCCAGCAAAAAGGGGTTTAGTAAAGAAAGGCAAGTGCCTCAAAAAAATCTCCAAGGCAGCCAGCAGCAATGCATAAACACATCATGGGACTGAAAAATGGTGATACTCTATCATTGTAGGATTGGGTTTTTATGTAGTATTGTTTCATTAAAGCACAGGCATAATTTACATTCATAAGTGTTAACAAATTTATACTGATAATTCATATGAGCAACAGTAGATGGGAGAGGAAGCCCTTTCTTCACATCTTTGTCAAGTGCTAAGACACTGTAAGATTCTGTTCTTCGCCCATTCTTCTGTTCAAGGTCATCTCTAGATAGGCCGCATTCATCTCTTTATGGCCCTACACAACCATTTGCTCTCTTAGATTTTGCTGCTACTTTGGAATCCAGAGAAATATGTGGAGTAAAAACATCACTTCTCTTTGGTCCTCTAACCTGTCATAGATCTTCCCAACTCCCCAGGAAAATAATTCATAAGGGAAGGCCCAGAATTTCTCTCTCTGAGAATCACAGGTCTCTGGGTGCTTTGCTTCTGTCCATTTCTCCTTCTTCCCCCATCCCAAGTAACATGTTTCCAGTCTGAGGAGGAGTGGTATTTTACTGTCATTCACTTGGTAATTCTTCTAAACATTGTCTATGCCCATATTTAAAAAAAAAAATTTTTTTTTTCAAAATGTTGCTGTTGAGTCAATTCCTAGTCATGGTGACCCCATGTGTATCAGAGTAAAGCTGTGCTTCATAGGACTTCAGTGGGTGATTTTTTAATGTAGATCATCAGACCTTCCTTCTGATGTTCCTCTGGGGGACTCAAGCCTCCAGCCTTTTGATTAGAAGCTGAGCAACAGCGCCTCCCAGTGTCCTCTCTAATTTCCCTAAAGGAGAGGTCACAATATGGTGGCCATGAGGCCAAATTTGACCATAGATAAATTTTGTTTGTCTGGGTGGTGTATTTGAATTTTCCTTTTCAGATAAATTTCTACCTTACACAAGTTCTGTCTTTCCAAGATTTAACTGTATTTTTGGAAGAAATTAAACTTGAAGGCTTTTAGATGGGCCAAATACTTTCTGGCCCAGAAAATACTTTATCACAGAAACAGATAAATAAACAAAAACCCTTCATGACTATTTTAAAAATATTTTTTTCTCCACCTGTGCATTTATTTGATCACTTCCCAATTATTAGAGCCTTCTTCAAGGCTCAACTCTAGGTCCTTCTTTCTTCTCCTCTTTATTCTACTCCAAGGCCATCTTATCCATGCCCAAGGCTCCAGTCCCCAATCTACATGCAGTGATTCTCAAATGTATATCTCCAACTCAGATCTTTGATTTCCAGACTTTGATTTGCTATCTCTACATTCACATCTTAAAAACTCTTAAGCATGACAATTCTAAAACCAAGGCTTCAAAACAGTTCAAAATAGTTCAGTCATGGTATACAGAAACAAGGGCAGTGTGCAAGGTGTATAGCAACCAAATCTCTTCCATGGCAGATTTTGACCCAATTAGAAAACAGGAAGTTGTGCCCCATTCAAAGATGGCCACTAACACACATTCTAAGTGGTACAGTTGGCCTCCATCTTTGAGTAGAGCCTGTCTCCCACTCAGGTACTACACAAGAGATTTGGTTGGTATGCAACTCATTCTCTGTCCTTGTTTCAATTGGGACCAAACCAGTTCAAACCAGTTCAAAACACTGTCTAAAACCAAATTCATGGTCACTGCTCTCTAGTCTTCTCCCATTGTACATAATTGCAGTGAATGGTACCACAGTCCTCCTGGTTGCACAAAATGAAACAAAACAAAGGAAAAACTAAAAAAGCTTAGAATCACACTTCACATCTATCTCTTTCTCATCTCTTGTATCCTATCTATCAGTCCTAACAGTCACAAAGTCTTTCAGATTGTTACCTCCAAAATATAATGAGTTTGTCCACTAATCTCCATTTCTACCACTGTCTCTCCAGTATAAGCTACCATCACCTTTTGTTTGAACAACCCTAACTAATCTCCTTGCATGCATTTTTCAATCCATTGTTCCCCTCTAACTTGTTCAGTGTTAGAATTTCCATCTTCCTTGCAGGATACCCCATTTTGATGCTCAGGCAATGCACCTCAAATGTCAGTGGAGGTTTGAGTGTTGTTATGATGCTGGAGAGGTATCTATGGAGCTTTCAGGCTAAGACAGACTAGAAAAAAAACTAACAGCCATCGAGTCAGATCCAACTCATAGCGACCCCTCCTTGGGTTTCCAAGGAGGTATCACTATGGAAGTAGATTGCCCAATCTTCCTTCTGAGGAGTGGCTGGTGGATTTGAACAACCAGCCTTCTGGTTAGCAGTCAAATGCCTTAGGCACTATGCCACCAGAACTCCCAGACTAGAAAGAAAGACCTGGTAACTTATTTCTGAAAATCAGCCAGTGAGAATGCTATGGGTCACAATGATCTGCTCCACAACCAGTCACATGGCTGGTATAGGGGGAGGAGGCAGTACAGGGTACCCAGGTTCCATCAGAGCACGCAGACTGGGATGGAATTCCTGTCATTCCAGAAGGTGGTTGAAGGTGGGGGATGACTGCACCTCTGTTCACCAAGAGGTTGTGGGGTATGAAAGTAACAAGGGGAATATTGCACCTTTCCAGTTGTCAGCCTCTGGTGTGGTTATTTGTGCTGCCCTTGGCAAATGGAACTTATTCTTAAGTGGTTGAGATTTGAACGCTGCTGCTTTCAATATCCAAAATGGCCCCACTACTTGTAAATATTCAAAATGGCTGTACCCTCAGTACAGCCAAATGTCCACAGCTCAGTTTGTCTCCTTCTTTGCTGTTTCCCTTTTTAGTTTTCAGCCATCAGTGCAGTTCTTCATGCAGTCCTTGGTGAGCAGGGCTGATTTTAGGTTGCTGGCCCAGGTCCTAACACCACTTGTAAATATTCAAACTGGCCATGCCATCAGCATAGTTGACAGTCTGTAGCTCCGTTTGTCTCCTTATTCATTGTTTTCATTCAGATTCTTCTACTAGTTGGTATTTAATCCACTTTTGTATCCTTCCTTTCAAAGCTCAGAACTTCAGGATTATCTGTGTCAGCTGGTTTCTCTTTTCTTTGTTGAAGAGGGTCTGTGTAGCTTGTCTGCTTATTCCACCATCTTACTGGAAGTCTCCTAACTCAAATAAATTAATCTTGCTTGAAATCAAGAAGACTAATGTAAACATACTTGATATTTATGGGAGAAGTCTTCTTAGTCAATGCAGTCTGGGCTGGTTTCAGTAAATTTTTAAAAGAAAAGCAATTAAAGCAAGGAACCAAAAATACATGATGACAATTACAATAAAAATAGTTAATTATTAGTGAGTTCTAACTACTTTACATCTGCTAAAAGGGCATGATGGCAGCATCTTCTGATCTCCTCTAACTTCAAGAAGGGGAGAGAGAATCACCATCAGCAGTGTCAGCCCAAGGCTGACATGCCACAACTCTCCAGACTTTTTAGGAATTCTGACACCAACTGTCCCTCCCATGGTATTCTCTACTTCCCTGCTGTGTTTGATAATGTGTTGTGATGGCGACATAGAACTCATAGACAATACTCACAATTATGGGGTTTATTAGTGTTTTAATAGGTAACAATTCATGTTCAGGAATGTTCAGAATACAATTCTTTGATCAGGAAAAGCCTCCCATCAGCTATGCCCAGAGGTATTCCTCTCTTTGGCCCTCAGACTCTCAGTCTGGCTTCTGCCCTGCTCAGGCAAGTCTTACAAAGCTCTTTTAGCTCTGCCGATAGGTACATCTAAGTGCACCCCACTCTGCCAGCAATTTTCCTGCTCAAAGGTGCTCAGCTTTCTCACTCTGTGGGCTAGCAAGCCTGATGAAGGGCCATTGTCTTGTCTATTCCACCAGTCTCTATCAGACCAGTAAGCCTGGCCTTTTTTTTTTTTTTTTCCATGATTTTGAGTTTTGTTCCTTATCTCTATCCCACTCTATCCAGGACCTTCTACTGTGATCCCTTTTAGAGCAGTTAATAGTGGTAGCTGGTCACCATCTATTTCTTCTGGTTTCAGGGTCAAGGAGGCTAAGGTTCACTTGGAAACAACACTTTGTCTTAACCAGTGTTACTCCCATTGCACAGATGAGGAAACTGAGAAATCAGTAACTGAAATAACTTTGAATAAAGCCCCAAATTAGTAAATGGGGAGCCAGCATTTGAATGAAAGTGGTATTGCTCTGTATTATTTATTTTAAGTGTAGCCATGTACATAATTTTGCCACCCTTTTGATTCAGGAATAATAATTCAAAAATATTTCCTCACATAAACTAAATCCAAAATACAATATCAACAATTTTTAGTTTGGGTTCATTTAGATTCCAGCGAACATTGAAATATTTTTGTAGGGAAAAAAATCTATGTGCAAAATTGTTCTCAAACTTCTAAGATTTTTTCAACATATATTACAGTTGTCTCACCCACACCTAATCAACATTTGCAAGTTATTCAACTTTATCAAGTCTTTCTAAAATATTGAATTTAGTTTTCATGGAAATAATTACCTTTGCTGTTTTTCATACTTCTTCAGTTTTCAGAATATAAATTACATAATTACCATGAACTGTTCCATTGAAGTTGACATGTTTGGAAACAAATATAACTGACTCTTGGTAATCATACAACTCAAATGATAGGGTAAGAAAGAGCACAGGAAATTAAGAGTCACACTGTGACTCTCAAATACCCAGTATGCCTTGGGCATGTTGTCAGAAGGTACCAGTCCCTGGAGAAGGATATCATGCTTGGTCAAGTAGGGAGTTAGTGAAAAGGGAGAAGACCCTCAATGAGATGGGTTGACCCAATGGCTGCAGCGATGGACTCAAGCATAGCAAGGATTGTAAGGATGGCATAGGACCAGGCAGTGTTTTGTTCTGTTGTGCATAAGGTTGCTATGAGTTGGAGCCAACTCAACAGCATCTAACAACAACTACAACAAGATAATTTCTCCCAACCTCTTTATTTCACTAGAAAGTGATGAGGATATACAGAACAGAAAACTACTTGTTTAAGAGTTGACTGTGATACAGTCACAGTGATGATTTGAACCAAAATCATGCTCATTGCCCCAAACAAGATTGTGTGATATAATGAGTTGATTCCCATAACTTACAAGTTGTGAGACTCTGAGAAAATTACTTTTCTTTTCCATGCTTTAATTATAGCTTTTGTGAAGGCAATATTTTTGTGTTTAATATGTGTAATATAGATTAAATTACACAAGGCATGTAAGCACACCAATGCATTAATGAATGTTACTGACTCTTGCCTTTTCCTTAAATAGTTTATACCGTATTTAGGTATATGAATGGATTTCTTATTTGTGATGTTCCTTCAAGAGCAATCATTAAACATAAATAAAAGTTCTATAAAAAGACTTTATAAGAAGAATGTAATGTAAAAAGGATTATGGATATTTTGGAATTCTTGAGAATAGATTTTTAGGACCTTAATACTGATCAACTATTAGTTGCAAGGGCTAGAACTGCTAATTTAGTGTGATATCCTATGTTGCTGAATAACTCAAAGCTAACAGACATGAAAAGTAAAGATTTAGCAGCTTGATTTTTACTTTTAAGTATTTGTCAAGAAAAGCATCTTAGGGAATTTATTCCTATTTCTGTCCCCTGAGATATGAAATCATAATACTATAATACTGAATAAATGTCTCAGTGCAGAAATGAATCATAAAACTGATAGCTTAGAGGTTTCTTTCAGAAGCTCCCTTAATCTTACTCAACACAACACAGAAAGAAAGAAAAGATCATGAACCTGGCATGACACAAGAAAACTTGCCATGCTCACAGAAAGCTAAAACAGGGAAACAAGGAGGTCTTGGGAATGTTTATCACAGACTAAGAAAGGTAGGTTTTGTTTCTTTCTGCAGAAATTTAGACTCTCAGATAGATATTAGACAGCCAGCTTGTGCAATGATGTTCATTGTAGCATTGTTTATACACACACACACACAGGGAACAGTGTAACAGTCCATTAATGAATTAATTACTAAAGAAATCATTGTGCACTTGTACTCTGAAATATGACACAACAGTTAAAAAGAATAATGTCAGTCTTATGCACCTATATAAAAAGAATTCAAACATATCCTAAAGAAGAAAAGCTGAACTGCCATTTGTATTAAAACAACAACAACAAAAATACTTAAATCTGCTTTATTTATGTAGAAAAAACAGATTACTGAATATTTTGAGCAAGGATTCTGTAGAGGAATCCTGATCAAAAGCTGAAAATGTAGAACAGAATATCAAATTCTGGGCCATGGAGGCTGCATGAACTCCTCAAACCATTGCCCTGAGATAATCTTTAAACCTTAAACCAAAAATATCCCCTGAAGTCTTCTTAAAACCAAACCATACTTTAGCTTAACTAGTAAAAAATGTCTGCTTTGAGCATTATGCTCTTTTAAGAACTATCTATATGGGATCAAACTGATTGACAACAGCAACTTAAAATATTAGATAGGAACCTTAAGTGGCAGTGAGTTTATTTTAGTAGGGGAGGAACAAGGAATGACTCAGAAAAGGAGGGTGAAAATGGTTGCACAATTTGAACACAATCAATGTAACTAAATTGTGCAAGTAGATACTGTTGAATTGATGTATGTTTTATTGTATACATTCTCAACAAAAGAATAAATAAATAAAATTTAAATAAAAAAGAAAGAAAAACACCTAAAATTAAAAACACCATAATGACAGAAGTGGTTGGTTATGTCTTCTTCATTTTAGGGAGAGGTAGTTCTATGATTGAACAATGGACAAGTAAGATTTTTTGCTTTATTGATATTATGTGCAATTTTTTTACTGTAAAATTGTTTATGTATTGTGTAATTCAAAGAAAATAAAATTTAAGTGTGCAAACAAAAGAACTTTAAGGCATTGCAGTATTGGATTTGTTTAGATGAATTGATTGTTGGGATGGATCCAGATTTATGCAAAATGACTCTGAATGTTTTTCAATATGCTAAGGGACATGTTAGTGGTAGTAGAGTTGGTGCTTGACTCATGGTAACTTGACCTCATGCACAACAGAATGGAATGGTTCTCTGTCCTGTGCCTCATGATGTGTTGTTCATCAGATGATTGTGATCCACAGGGTTTTCCTTGACTGATTTTAGGAAGTAGATTGAAAGGTTTTTTTTTCCCAGTCTGTAAACAATGCTGAAACCTGCTCAACATTATAGTGATATGTAAGGAGAGGGCTATCATTTGAGGCTCACTAAATGCTAGAATGGAGAGGCCTGTCTTCTGGGGGACCCTAATTCACCATAGATACTCAATTTACCCCCAGATAATTTTATTTCATTTATTTAAATAGCATTTCTCTTTATGCATTGAGAGACAGGGAATGCACAATACCATGTTGTGTGCTGTTTTGCATTTATGTGTTAGAGAGGGACTGAGGAAACCAACAAATCCATGTACAGATTTTGCTTTTATCACCACTTCTCACTCTTTCATCTGTCACACTTACAAACCTCCCATACTGACTTATCTTCTAGGGCTCCTCCAAGTCAGCTACTCCTTCCCCTTTACCAACTGCAACCCATCTCTGCATATATAGTCTATGCTTCAGTTTTCTTCTCTTTTCTTCATCTGTTAACATTTTTCTATGTTCGAGGATTTAGTTGAAATCTGGAATTTGTCTGATAATCACCCTTATTCCTACTTTGTATTGTTATAGATTAATCTTTTTCCCCCCTAATATTTTGCTATTATTTTCATGATATTTCTTGAGAGAGAAGAGAAAAGGTACTTATTTGCCATCTTTAACCAAAGAAAAGTTTTAGAGATGCTTTGGGTTATAAAAGAGAAAGAAGGCTGAAAGGAGGAAATTACTTTGGTTATTCCTATCCTGAGAATTTTTGGCCAAAACTATTGTGCATCCTATATGAATTTTAATAGTTCTCCTTAGTAGAGCAAAATTTTAAAGTCATCTATTGGTGTGTGTGTGTGTCTCTGTGTGTGTGTGTGTGTGTGTGTACATAAGTGTGATTGGAGGCTCACCAAGAACCAGGGCTCCTATAAATGGGGTTTAGCTTGCAGAAAATGCTCTAAAAATATAAATAAATAAATGTGACTTGAAAACAATCTGATCTCTGAATTTTGTGTGGTATGTGGTGTGTGGACAGAGGTTGGTTTAAAGCATCCTTCCTACTGCCCAGGAAATTACTTAATATAGCCGTTCTAGCCATAGTCTTTGTACCTCCCACCAAATGACTAGGTGGGACTATGCAACTGTAAGGCACTTGTGGCCCACTAAGAATATTGGATAACTTTCTAATCATATAAATAAGGTGTATGGAACCTTTGTGAGGGTGGGACCATGCAAATTAGGTGTATGGAAATCTAACCTGGGGATTTGTCAATTTGGCCATCCTGCCAGGCTTAAAATGAACCATGCCAATGGCAGGAAAAGAGGATCTCACTACTATCAAGAAAGAAGGACCAGGAGTGGAGTGCATCCTTTGGATCTGAGATACCTGTGCTGAACCTCCTCAATCCAGGAGACAGAGAGCTATGACACTGGAGATGGTAAGAGACAGCAAAACACAACAGCAGAGAAATGGCAGCAGCAGAAGCAGCAGAACCAAGAGACCAGCACAAGACAGAGAAATGGCCTTCCCAACCCACTAATCAAGAAATCCTTTGAGCAGGAGGCCTGCTGGTGGAGTTGGGTGTCTCTATACATTTATCCACGGAGGTAGGCTTACTGAACCATGGAGTGAGAAAGCTGAGTGTCTTTGGGCAGGAGCCTCCCTAGAAGAGTGGAGTGCCTCTTGGCATTTATTGGCAGAGCTAAAAGAGATTTGTAACCTTGCCTGAGCAGGGCAGAGGCCAAGTGATTGAGAGGCTGAGAAGTCAAGGATCAGAGAGAGAGAGATGTGTCTGTAGGCAATACTGAGAAGAAGAGGATATCCTGATGAAAGAACTGTATCCTGAGTTGTTTATGATCCTGAATTGTAACCTGTTACTTCCTTAATAAACTTCCCTGTGATTACTGTCTATGAGTTCTCTGTGGCCATTGGAATGAATTATCAAACCCATTAGAGAAGCAGAGAGTCCCGTGGGAGGGATGATTGGTGTCAGAACTAGTAAAAAGTTTGGAGGGTGGAGCCAGGTCTGACTTTCACCTCACAGGAAACAGCCTTGGGCTGTTTTCATCTCTATCCTCCTCCCTCCTTGTGAAGTTAGAGGAGGTCAGTTGCCACTCCCTACCATTTTTACAGCAGGGAAGGAAAATAATATTCTTGGTTATATAGCAAAAATGTTATCCTGACCTTGGGTTACAGGTATGGAAAAATCTACAAGGGGCTAAATACCGTATACTTGGGTATACCGATACATGAGAAGAAACTCACAAGAAGAAAAGCAATGTCCTTTCTAATCCTATGATCAAGCACCTCTTCTTGGCTAAATCTGCTCTCATCAAAATACCTTCTCTTCTCCACCTTTCCTGTTGGCAAGTTGCAAACATACTGTTCTAGTCTTCCTACCATTCTATTTTCATGTCTTGGCCTCCTTGTTCTAGAAATGTCCTTCTTAAAATCCTCCTAGGCCAGTAGAATGTACATGAATATGTGCACACTCCCTTATTTAATCTTCATTTTCTACCATCCTTTATTTATCAGATTCAGATGAGAAATAGATCTATTTGCAATTCAAACCTCATTTCCAAATGAGACCACACTAATGTTTATGAAGCCATACAATTCTTTAAGAATTCACTGGCCACTCCTGGGCAAGGAGAATAAATGTCTTACCCTCAGTGGTCTTGGTCTGAGAGGTCAATGTTAGCTCTTGCTAGCACATTTCATAGATTTCTTGAACTTTAGAGGTGAAAGGATACTTATGGTTCTCATATCACAGATGCAGAAACTGAGCCCCCAGAGACATATGTCGTAATTTGCCCAAGATCCAACATTTAGTTTGTTAGAAAGTTACACAAAGAATCTTTATTTCTAACTATTACATTCAGTTCTTTCTCCATAACAATCATAATGATATTACCAGCCAAGCTTCTATAGCTTCTAAGTACCAAGTTTACATTTGCTTACCATCCTCTTTTGGCAAATAAGAAAGATGAGGCTGAAAGAGTTTAAGTAATCTGCTCAAGGTTATGCTGCTACTAACTAACAGACATAGGATTCAAAACTAAGAAAGTTGGCTCCAGAATCTTTTTGCATTGCCATTACAACATTCTATCTCTACATGATGAGGTCCTCATTTTGAAGCTGCTTCTAAAATGAGCCTCTTCTCACTAATATCCTGTGTGATAAATAGTATAAATAACACCCTAAGCACAAAGTCCTTCACCTGAGGCTATGTTAATGATAAATTAGGCAAGAAAACCAACAAACATGGTATGATAGTTATGTTTGTATGTCAACTTGGCCGGGCCTGGTTGAGTGGCTGGCAGCTGGTGGTAGTATTCCCCATGATGAGATTGGCAATCATCTCCATGGTGGGATCCACCACAAGCAGCTGAGTAGCTCCCTTTGGGATGTGACTGCGTCCTGTATATAAGGAAAAGAGTTGGGGATAGTCTCTAGCTTATGGCATGCTTGGACCCTGCGTGTAGCTGTGTCGTTGTTCAGCAGCCTGCCATGCTCTGCCAAGCTTGGGACCTACAATAGACTTGAATTAATGGCCTACCATGTGGTTTGGTGACATCAGGACTGTGCCATTTTATTTGTCGACCTTGGGCTTGTTAGCCTCAGCAGCCAATAGCTGCATGAGTGAATAGATGCCTCTAGCTTCAGTGGGCCAGGAGAAGGAGGCAGAGCTGAAGTTCAAGGTCAAGGAGCTTTCAGACAGCCCCTAGAGCTTGGCACTTTGAACTTGGACTTAAAGCCTCCAAATTGTAAGAGAATAATCTCTTTGTTAAGACCATCCCATTTGTGGTATATTCTTGTCAGAGTGGCACTAGGTAACCAGAACACATGGATAAGGAAATGATGCTGAAAACCAAACCAAATCCATTGCACTGAGTCCATTTTAACTCACAGCAACCCTATAGGACAGAGTAGAACTGTCCTGTGGGTTTTCAAGGCTATAAATCTGTATGTAAACAGACTGCCACGTCTTTCTCCCACAGAGCAGCTGGTTTGTTTGAACCATCATCTTTTAGGTTAGCAGCTGAGTGTTTAACCACTGTGCTACCAGGGCTCTTAAGAAAATGATAGAGATAAATTAGGAAGATTTTCCATTTTAACCCAGGTATAACTTGCAGAAGCACTGGAGCACAGCTGGCATATTGCCATTGAAAGATGAAATAATAAAACATGAACAGAGTTACCTAGAGTTGCAAAAGCTTTTTGTACTCTCTTTTTCTCACTAGGCATTTTGCCAGTAGCTCTTAGAAAAGCAGGTCAAGTCTTCTGCTGCACTTTCAGACTCTGTACATACTAATATAAACTAGAACAGAAGAACATTAATCACTGTAAAACCTTGCCTTGCAGGCTCAGATGAAAAATTTTGCTCCAGCTCTCCTTGTAACTGTAGGTTCATGCAGAAATATTGTGATTGTGAGCCCATGCAGATCACCATTGTAAGGGAAGCCAGCTCCCAGAACCTGAAACCTTTACAAAAACCAGCTGTATCAGTTAGGTATTGCTGCATAACAAATTACCCTACTACATACTGGCTTTAAGCAATAATTTCTTATTTCTCATGATTCTGTGGGTTGGATGGGTGGTTCTTCTGTTGGTCTGGAATCACTCATTCAACTTTATTCAGCAAGAGGGGAGGGTGGGCTCTGAGTTCTGCAAGAATAGTTGGGCGGCTGGTCCTCTCTCTTCATGTAGTTTTTCTTCCCAGGCTTCCTTATAGTATGTTTGCCTCAGGTTTTCAAGAGAGCAAAAGCAGAAGCTGCAAGATCTCATAGGGCCTCTGTTCAAAGTTTACACAATATCACTTCTATCACGTTCTATTTGTCTAAGCATGATATAAGAACAGTCCTTATTCAGTGTTAATGGGAATTGCACAGTCCAGGATTTCAGGGTGGTATGATTCATTGGGTGTTATTTTGTAGTAACCCATCACTCAAGCTTTGCTAAACCAAATTAATCTTTCTCCTCTATGAATGTCTGGGGTAACAGCAACTCAAGCAAGAAGAGAAATAAGCATTAATTACTAAGGTTCCCTCCCAAGAAAAGTCATTATGCCAAGAGAAATGTAAGCAATATAAGGTCATTTATTGAGTCTTGTTATGAATGATTCTCATGACATCTAAGTGATTGTGACATCACCATGGACATAGTGGATGGGCCAATGTAGATTTCACCCCCAGGATGCAATAGAATACTTCTGGCTTAAAGTTGGCTAGGGCTGAAAGGAGGGAAGGGAGGAAGTTTTCAGAATGCGGTGCTGCCACGGGGCTGTCATACCCTAAATTCAAGGTTAACAAAACAAATAGCCATGTAGAAAAGAGGGAGAGGATTATTGCAAGAGTATTAATTAAAGCTTTGTTTCCCTCACCAGTATGTTCAACAGCAAAGCTAGAAACAGCTTCTAGTGATAGAAAATTGGTCCCTCATTCTTTACTAAGATATGCTTATAAAGAAGAAGCATAGCAAAAAGTGTGTATGTGTGTGTGTATGTGTGTGCTTATGCATATAAGGGAAAGGTGTAGAGGTTCAATAGATATTCTGGAATTGATGCTCCAAAAGAATGAACATGTTAAAAGCTTGGCTGCTAACCAAAAATTTGGCAGTTTCATGGAGTTGGCAGTTACAAGTTCAACAGCTTCATGGGAGACTTAGTGATCCGCTTCTGTAAAGATTACAGCCTAGAAAACACCTATGGGGCAGTTCTACTCTGTCACATGGATCACTATGAGTCAGAATTGACTCAATGGCCCAATAGCAAAAATAATGTAGGATACTCTTAAAACATTATCTTGAAAAATTTCTTATTAAGCTTTTGCTTTTGTAGGGAAAAAAGAAAGCAACATGATAGACATTTGAGTACTACAGATTGATGTAATGAGAAAAGGCTTCTTTTGTTTATCTAAACAAAGCAAGTGGGAGAGGTTATGTCAAAGTCTGGTAACCAGGCTATTTCTGCTACATTTCTCGGTGGTATCTACATTGGAGTAAAGTGCCAAAGGTCAAGGTATCTCATAGGTCCCTATGAAAATGCCTAATAACCACTTGAGTGGAAGCTTCATTAATGTTAAGACCCCTCTTAGGGTTTCTGAGGCGATATCACTACAGAAGTAGATTGCCCAACCTTCCTTCTGAGGAGTGGCTGGTAGGTTTAAAACACCAGCCTTCTGGTTAGCAGTCAAATGCCTTAGGCAGTATGACACCAGAGCTCCCTATTGGGAGATAGGGATGGGATATTATATGGGAGAAAATATTAAATATAAATTTCACATCAATTTTATTGCTAATCAATCCATCTGAGATTAGTCTATTGACACAGAGATGGCTCTGGCCTGTCAAATGGATCTGTAGGACTATTGTTCATGGTTTTATGCTTGAAAGACAATATGTCAGCAATCCATCTAATGCAGGCAACATATTCAGGTGTCTGCCAAGGTAAGAGTTTTACACAGCCTCAACATGCTTAGCAGAATAGTAACATTTCATAGGGAAAAAGGAAGAATTCTTGGGAGAAAAAGATTAAAGCACATCTATTCAACCATCTTGAATACCCGTCTGCCAGTTTGTAATATTGTGGTGGCTTGCATGTTGTTGTAAGGCTTGAGGCTATGCCACCATTATTTCAAATACCAGTAGGGTCACCCATGGTGGCCAGATTTCAGTGAGGTTTCCAGACTAAGACAGACTCTGAAGAAGGAAAGGGACATCTGCTTCTCATAAAACTGGCCAGTGAAAACCTTATGAATAGCAGTGAAACACTGTCTGATACAGTACTGGAAAACTTCATGAACAGCCCTGAAACATTGTCTGGTATAGTGCTAGAAGATGAGCCTCTCAGGTGACAAGACACTCAAAATACAACCAGAGAAGAGCTACCTTTCCAAAGTAGAGTTGACCTTAATTATGTGGATGGAATATGCTTTTGAGATCCCCATTTGCTAATGTAGCATGAATAAAAATAGGAAGAAGCAGCTGCAAACATCCATTAATAATCAGAACATGGAATATACAAAGTATGAATGTAGGAAAATTGGGAGTTGTCAGAAATGAAATGGAAAGCATAAAGATCAATATCCTAGGCATTAGTAAGCTGAAATGGACTAGTTTTGGCAATTTTGAATCAACCAACCATATGATCTACTATGATGAGAATGAGGAATGGTGTGGCATTCATCGTCACAAAGAATGTTTCAAGATCTATCTTGAAGCAAAATTCTGTCAGTGATAGGATAATATCCATACACCTACAAAGAAGACATAACTGGTCAGTTAATATTACTATTATTAAAATTTATGCACCAACGATCAAAGCTAAAGATGAGGAAACTGAAGATGTTTATTAACTTCTGCAGTCTGAAATTGATGAAATATGCAATCAAGATATATTGACTATTACTGGTGACTGGGATGGGAAAGTTGACAAAAAAGAAGAGTCACCAGTAGTTGAAAAATATGGCCTTGGTGATGGAAACAAATGGTGGTGGCAAAACCAGATAGTCATTGCAGAAAAATGAATCAAGATCCACACTTCACACCATATACAAAAACTAACTTAAGATAGATCAAAGACCTAAATGTAAAGCCTAAAACTATAAATATCATCAAAGAAAAAATAGAGACAAATGTAAGGGCCCCAATTAGTGGCATAAATAGACAATCAAACATAACCAAAAATGCACAAACAGCAGAAGAGAAAGTAGATGACTGGGACCTTCTAAAAATTAAATTTTTATGTGCATCAAAAACTTCTCCAAAAGAGTAAAACATTAATCTACAAATAGGGGAAAAAAATAATATTTGGCAATGACATTTCCATCAAGGGACTTATCTCTAAAATGTATAGGAAATTTCAACACCTCAACATGAAAAGGACAAAAATCTAATTAAAAATCGAGCAGAAGATATGAATAGAAATTTCACAAAAAAGGATATTCAGGAGGCCAACAAACATGAAGAAATGTTCATAAGCATCAGCTATTAGAGAGATGCAAATCAAAACAAAAATGAGATATCATCTTGCCCCAGCAATAATAGAAAAATTCAACAAGTCAGAAAACAACAAATGCTAGCAAGGGTGTAGAATTATCGGAACTCTCATATACTGCTGGTGGGATAGTAAAATGATATAACCACTGTGGAAAACAGTATGGCACTTGTTTAAAAAGTTGAAAAACAGAAATACCATTTGATCCAGCAATTCTATCACTAGGTATATATCCTAAAGAAGTGAGATCCAGGACACAAATAGCTATGTGCACACCCAGCACTATTCAGAAAAGCAAGAATTGGAAACAATCTAAGTGCCAACAATGGATGAAACGGACAAAAAAACTATAGTATACACACATAATGAAATGCAATGTAGCATTAATGAATAATGAAGAGTATACCAAACACCTTATAATGTAGATGAAGTTCGAGGACATTATGCTGAGTGAAATGAGTCAATCACAAAAGGACAAATATTGTATGAGTCTACCATTATAAAAAGAAATAAAAAAAAATTTTACACACAGAAAAAATATTTGATAGTTACCAGGGATGGTAGGGGAAGGGAGGGAACATTACTAGCTAGGTAAGAGACTCATATTGACTTCAGTGAAAGGGAAGGCAATCTACCAAAAGGGGGTGACCAGAAACAGCTAAGGAAAAGGAAGATAGGGAGAAGGGCACGAGCGTTAACAGACAACAAAGGTAAACACTATTACATACACAATAATGCATTATCAGTAATAACAAACATTAACCTACTAGTGCATACATAAATAGACAGGCAAGATGATTGGATATGGGTAGGTGAACAGGACTATACCCATGAGCATATGTAGGTTTGACAGATGATATTTCTAAATATGTATTTTTACTTTATAAAAATTCCATATGTATAGTAAAGCTAACAGAGGGCAAATTTATGATAACTTCTTAGCCACAACCAAACACCACACCTTGAAGGAATGAGTTGTTGGGCCTGCCAGCTCAGGACTATAGTAATCTGGGATATCAAGGGCAATTGGCATGACCTAGTACACAAAGATATTTTTCTACATCTCCTTGAACAATTTCTCTTAGAAATATCAGCACAAGGCTGGTCCCTATGAGGCAGAGCTTAAAGATGTTCCAAATGTCCAAACTACTGTGCTACTCCATCATTTCAGACATTAACTCCTCCTCCTCCTCCTCCCAGCCTTCTGGTTAGCAGTCAAATGTGTTAGGCACTACACCACATCAGCCACTCCTCTGAAGGAGGGTTGGGCAATCTACTTCTGTAGTGATACTGCCTCAGAAACCCAAGGAGGGGCCACTATGAGTTGGATCTGACTCAATGGCAGTGGGATGGGTCCTCCTCCCAGTAATCTCCCCCATCTTAGGGTTCTGTAATGCCTCACAAAACTCACAGACACCCAAGAGATAGTCTCACATAGTAGTGGTGGAGGCTGGCAGGCTGGCAAGTTCTAGGTCTGTGAGTAGGTCTGGAGGCTCCTCCCAATTCTCAGGGTTTGACGAACCTCGATAAGCATATCAGATGATGGCTGCTGTCCCAAATCCAGGGGTGAGATTAAGATGAGCCAAAACAAAGAACCAGAGCAAGAGAAGGGTGAACCTTTCCAGAAGATTCATAGGTATACCATCAAGGAAGCTAAGGGTAGTGATTTGAGTTATACCCTACAGCAAGGCAGGACTCAAGATATATCCCACCTGTGTTGCTAACAGAAATAATCCATGTGGATGGCTTTAAGAATCAGCAACTACTAAATTGCTCAAGGCAAATCCCACCACAGAGCTGATTGCCAGCCATTATAGGGAATGACTACTACCAGCTGCCCAGCCAAGTTGACACCCGACCTTAACTACCACACCACCCCAAACAGGCATGGATAATAGGATTTACAACACATCACAGAATGGAGGACAATGGCAAGAATCAAGCAATTCACTGCAATATCCTAATTTGATGAGTAGTGACTGTGGTCATAAAAGCTTGGGTGCAGACATCTAAGGTGCAACTATTCCTCTCTCCTCATTTGGAGCAAAAAACATGAAGAAAATCAAAGATGCATGGAAACAATTAGTCCAAGGGACTAATGGACCATGAGATTATTAGCTTCCATGACTCTGAGATTAGAAGAGTAAGATTGTGCCTAGTCACCACTGCCAAACACTCTGAAAGGGATCAAAATCAGAGATTTTGGATACAGTGGGAGAAAAAGAGTGGAACAAAATTCAAATTGCAAAAAAGACTAAGCTTACTTGTAGGATAGAGACTGGTGGAATCCCTGAAACTATGGCCCTTGGTCACATTTCAGGCCTGAAACTGAAGTCACTCCTGTGGCTCAACTTTCAGCCATACAATAGACAGATCTGTGAGGTGAAGAAGGACCTCTGGCTGCTAGCCTCAAGGTTGGCAGTTCAAACCCACTAGGGGCACCAGAGGAGGAAGATGAGGCAATCTACTCCCATAAAGATTTACAGTCTTGGAAATCTAACGGGGGTCACTATGAGATGGAATCAACTCGATGGCAGTAGCTTTTGTTGTTGTTGTTGTTGTTTGTTTGTTTTTGTTTTTGTTTATGAGGTGAAGAGTAGTACCAGAGAAGTAAGCTTTCTTTGGAAAAATCAATGATATGAGATCAAAAGGGCAACATTTGCCCAAGATTAAACTCAGAAGGCAGGAATGTAAAGGAAAGAAAGATAAAGGAAAATAGTAACTACAGAGAGGAGGTGGGCTGGAGATTGCAATCAATGTCATGAGACAAAATATGTATGAACTGTTGAATGGAAAACTGATGTGCTCTGTAAACTTTCACCTAAATCACAATTAAAAGTTAAGGGGAAAGAAAAGAGAGATTTTTGGCTTTGGGCTACATTTATAACCTTTCTAAAGCTCAGTGTCTTGATTATACAGAAATAATTGAAATGAAAAAACTGGCAAAAACTGTAAGAATAAACTTTTTCAGAACTCTGGAAATTAACCAAATCTTAAAGAATTCAAGGAACATTTATTCAAGCTATAAGACTGAATCTTGGTAAAAGCAGAGCAGTTTGGTGTGTTTTAACTTCTTGATGAAAGCCCATTTCATGGTAAAGTTAGGAGCTTGATGGGTTGAAGATTTTAAACGCTCATTTCCAAGACTTATCAATATGGGAACTGCCTCGTGGTTCCCTAGAACACCATACTTGCAAGACTACCTGTATCTGGGAGTTCCGGCAAGATGGCGGACTAGGCAGAAGGATTGGACAGACCCTCTTCAACAAAGAAAAGGGAAACCAATTAACACAGACACAGAAGATAATCATGGACCCCTGAGCCTTGAAGGGAAGGATAATACA
>NW_006922065.1:607545-612705 GCF_000298275.1 Orycteropus afer afer
CGGCAGAAGAGGGGGTGGCCTTCAAGGAGATGGATTGATACAGTGGCTGCGATGATGGGCTCAAGTATAGCAGGGATTGTGGGGCTGGCGCGGGATCAGACAGTGTTTCGTTCTGCTGTGCATGGGGTTGCTATGAGTCGGAAACGACTCGACGGCAGTTAACAACAACAACAATCTTGTACCAGTGATACAAAATCCCCACAATCCTTACAGAAACCACAGAAGACAGACATAGAGTAATCCCTCACAGACAGCCAGACACTGTGGGAGAGAGATCCAACAGATCTACTGACTCAGGACAATAGTACTTTGGGACACCAGACTCAATTGGCACAACAAAATACATAAAAGTCTTGTTCCTCATTCTACATTGGTCAGTAGTGACTGGGGTATTAAAAGCTTTCAAATGGCCATCTAAGATGCAGTTAATGGTCTCCTATCATTGGAAGCAAAGAAGAGTGCAAAAAACAAGTGCGTTTGGAAGCAATCAGCCCTAGGACATGATGTTCCTTGAGACCAGAAGAACTAGATGGTGCCTGGCTACCAATGCCAACCACTCAGGAAAGGATCAAAACTGGAGACCCTGGATAGAGTGGGAGGAAAAACATGGAAAAAAAATTAAAAAAACTCAACAATGACCAGAATTACTGGTCAGATGGAGTCTGGTGAGACCCTCCAATACTATGGTCCTGGGATACATCCTGGGCCTGGAATAAAACTCACTCCTAGGCACTGGCTCTCAGCCCAATAGCAAACAAGATGTACATGCAAACCACTCAACACAGGGTGACACATGCACATACTCTATGGAGATGCATCCCTTGGAGCAATCAACCACAGGGAACCAAAGGGGCAACATTCGCACAGAGGAAGTGTGGGACACACAGGAGTGCATAACTATGAGGGGCATGGGATAGAGAGTATTACTAGGCAGCAAAGGGAGGATACTAGGTTAGGGTTGGGGATGGTAAATGGGGAGTGAAATTAAATGTACACATAATGTTGAATGTAAAACAAACTGTTCTGTAAAATAAATAAATAAAGTGGGAGAAAGAACATTTGGAAAATAATGTCCAAAAACTCCCCAAATTTGATGACAAAGCATGAATCTATACATCTAAGAAGCTAAACAAACTCCCACTGGGATAAACTCAAAGAGAACAATACTCATACTCAAAGAGGCCCATTATAATGAAAAGCAAAGGCAAAGCAACAATCTTGAAAGCAAGAGAGAAGCAACTCCTCACATACAATGGATCATAATATGATTAACATCTAGTTTTTCATCATAAACCGTGGAGACCAGAAGGCAGTGAGATGGCATATTCAAAATGCTGGGGGCGGGGAAGTGTCAATCAAGAATTTCATATCAGGAAAAACTATCCTTCACAAAGGAAGGATAATTAAAACATTCCCAAATAAACAAGGCTGAGAGAATGCATCACTATTAGACCTGTCTTATAAGAAATACTAAATCATCCAAGGAAGACTTACAAATTACCAATAAGCCCATGAAAAAAAATGTCTGCCATTACTAGTAATTAGGAAATGCAAATCAAAACCACAATGAACAGCCACTTCACACCCACTATTATGGCTAAAATCAATAAGTTATCTAAAAACAATCTGAAATTTAGGAACAAAAGTGGGCTCAGTGAATTACTTACTATGGCCCTTCTAGTCATAGATTTTGTCCCACCCACACAATGATTAGACAAGACTATGCAAATAAGGTGTCTTTGGTCCACCAAGAGGATTGGACAGTTTTAGTAATAATGCAAATAAGGTGCATGACACCCTTGTAGAGGTGGAACCATGCAAATAAGGTATGTGGAATCCTAATGAGAGGATTAGGCAGTTAATCCTGCTAGGCTTAAAATAACCATCTCAGAGGTGGAAAAGGGCCCTGACTACCATCAGGAAGAAAGGATGGTAGCAAAGCATGTCCCAGGGTTCCTGTGCTGGGAACCTTCTAGACTCAGGAGACAGAGAACTATAATACTGGAGACAATGAGAAATGGTGAGAAGTAGCAGCAGAGAAATTGTGGCACCAGAAGCAACAGAACCAAGCTTACTGGCAGAATGAGGTGGCTCTGGACACTTAATATGTGGAGCTAAGCTTTGTAATACTTGCCCAGAAGACCAAGGGTCATGGAGAGGCCTGCCAGCAGGCATGGCTGAGAAGAGGGTGTTCTGAGAAAATAAATGTATCCCAAGTCGAATTCTGAATTATAAACTGTTATTTCCCTAATAAATCCCATAATTGTGAGTATAATCTGTGAGTTCTGTATGGTCTTTGCAATGAACTGTTGAATCCAGCAGAGAAGTAGAGAGTGCCACAGTAGGGACGACTGCTTTTTGGAATTGGTAATAAGTTTGGAGAGAGGAGGTATGTCTGAACTTCACTTCATAGGGATCAGTTTTGGGCTGTTGATGGTGATTCTCTCTCCCTCTCAAAACATTTAGAGGAGGTCAGACACCTCCACTAGGCCATTTTAGCAAAAACATTAAATTACTCATAGAGGAGCACCTTTTAAAGTTGTTGGTACAAAATGGAAAGTAGATCTATACAGATTGCAATGCAGAAGCCATTATTAAGTGTAACAATTAACCTACCTAGAGGGAATAACCACCACTCATTTGTCAGTTTATCAAACTGTAGTGGTTTATGTGTTGATGAGGTGCTACAAGCTATGCCACCAGTACTTCAAACACTAGCAGAGTCACCCATGGTGGACAGGTTTCAGCAGAGCTTCCAGACTAAAAACAACTAGGAAGAAGGACCTGGCAATCCACTTCTGAAAAAACTGGCCAATGAAAACCTTATGAATAGTAGCTGAATGTTGTCTGATATAGTGCCTGAAACTAAGCCAGCACTTCAGGTTGGAAGATGCTCAAGGTATCACTGATGATGAGCTGCCTTCTCAAAGTGGAGTCAACCTTTATAATATGAATGGACCAAAGCTTTCAGGACCTTCATTTTTTGATGTGGCACAACTCAAAATCAGAAGAAATAGCTGCAATCAGCCATTAATATTTGGGAAATGGAATGTTCAAAGTATGAATCAGGAAAAATAGAAGTCATAAAAAATGAAATGTAATGCATAAAGATTAATATTGTAGGCAGTAGTGAGCTGAAATGGACTGTTATTAGCCATTTGAACTTAGATAAACATATGGACTACTCAGATGGGAATGGCAAATTGAAGAGGAATGGCACCACATTCATCATCAAAAAAGAATATCTAAAGATCTATCCTATAGTACAATGCTGTCATTGATAGGATAATATCCATACACCTACAAGGAAGACTAGATAATAAGACTATTATTCAATTTAGGCACCAATCACTACTGCCAAAGGTGAAGAAATTGAATATTTTTTACCAACTTTGAAGTCTGAAATTTATCAAACATGCAATCAAGAGGCATTGATAATTACTGGTGATTGAAATGCAAAAGTTGGAAAAACAGAAGGATTGGCAGTTGCAAAATACAGCCTTGGTGACAGAAACAATGTCGGAGAACACATGATAGAATTTTTCAAGATCAATTACTTATTCATTGCAAATGCCTTTTTCAACAACATAAATGACAACTATACATGTGTGACTCAACAGATGGAATACACGGGAAAAACATTGAATAGAACTATGGAAAGAGTTGACAGAGAGGCTCAATATCGTATGTCTGCTGACTGCAGAACAGAGCATCAATTGCTCATATGCAAGTTCAAGTTGAAGCTGAAGAAAACTGAAACAAGTTCACAAGAGCCAAAGTGTGTGACCTTGAGCATATGCTACTTGAATTTAGAGACCATCTCAAGAAAAGATTTGATGCATCAAAAACTAATGACTGTGTTGGTGTTGTTGTTAGGTGCCATTGAGTTATCTCTGATTCATAGTGAACCTTTGCACAACAAAACAAGCCCGGTCCTGTGCTAGCCTCACAATCCTTGCCAAACCTGAGCCCATCGTTGCAGTCACTGTGTCAATCCATCTGGTTGAGGGCCTTCCTGATTTTTGTTGACCCTCCATGTTACTAAGCATGATATCCTTCTCCAGAGAATGGTCCCTTTCGACAACATGATCAAAGTAGGTGAGAGGAATTCTGACCATTCTCATTTCCAAAGAGCATTCCAGCTGCACTTCTTCCAGGACAGATTTCTTAGTTCTTTTGGCAGTCCATGGTACTTTCAGTATTCTTCCCCAACACCACAACTCAAAAACATCAACTCTTCTTTGTTCTTCCTTATTCACTGTCCAGCTTTCACATGCATATGAGATGATTGAAAATACCATAGCTTGGGTTAGGATGAAGTATGGGATGACATCAGTGACATCAAAAGCTGAATTAACAAATCAGTCCTGTAAGAAGTGCAGCTGGAATGCTCCATGGAAGCAAGAATGGCCAGACTTCATCTCACCTACTTTGGTCATGTTGTCAGAAGGGACCATTCCCTGGTGAAGGATGTCATGCTTTGTAAAGTGGAAGGTCAATGAAAAAGGGGAAGACCCTCATTGAGATGGATTGTCACAGTGGCTGCAATGATGTGCTCAGGTCTAGCAGGGATTGTGAGGCCAGCACAGGACTAGGCCGTGTTTTGTTCTATTATACATAGAGTCACTATGAGTCAGAGCTGACTCAATGGCACCTAACAACAGCAACATCAATGACATCATACATGAAGAAACCATGAGATCATTTTTTAAAAATGAAATAAAAAAAGACAAAAAATATATCAGAAGAGACTGAAGATGGTTTTGAAATTAGAATACCTAAAGGGATGGAAGAAATGATGATGTAAAAAGTTGAACAGAAGAGTTCAAAGGGTGGCTCGAGAAGACAAACTATTATAATGAAACTTGCAAAGCCTTGCAGTTAAAAAAACAAAAAGTGAAGAAGACACTCAATATTTTTCAATCTGAGAGAACTAAAGAAGACAGAATGGAAACTAGGAGATGCAATATTGAAGGAATCCATAGGAAAAATATTAAATATGCAGGAATCATCCAAAGAAGATGTATGGAATACACAGTCACTGTACCAAAAAAAAAAAAATTGTTTGACTTTCAACCATTGCAGGAGGTAGCATATGATCAAGAAACAATAGTAATTATGGAAGAAGTCCAAGCTTCACTGAAGGCACTGGCAAAAACA
>NW_006922065.1:613988-626765 GCF_000298275.1 Orycteropus afer afer
CCATGTTGCCTGCCAACCTTGGGATTATTCCTGGACTTGAAATAGTGGCCTGCCACGTTGCCTGCTGATCTTGGGACTGTGCCATTTTGCCTGCCAACCACAAGTTCATCAGCCTCAGCAGCCAGCAGCTGCCTGAGGTAAGAGATACCTCCAGCTCCAGTGGGCCTGGAATGAGAGGCAGAGCTGTAGCCAAAGGTCAAGGGGCCTTCACCTAGCGCTTAGAGCCGGCACTCTGAATTTGGACTTATAACCTCCTAAACTGTAAGAGAATACATTCCTGTTTGCTAAAGCCATCCACTTGTGATATTTCTATTATAGCAACACTAAATAACCAAGACAACAAGAAGACAGAATATATCATGGACTGCTAGAAGAACAAATAAATCTGTCTTGGATGAAGTAAGTACAGTTGGAATGCTCCTTAGAAGCTAGGATGGCAAGACTTCTCATCTTGTACTTTGGTCGTGTTATAAGGAGGGACCAGTCTCTGGAGAAGGACATCATTCTTGGTAAAGTTAGCAAAAAAAGAGGAAGACCCTTAATTAGATGGATTGACACAGTGCCTACAATGATGAGCTCAAACATAATGAGGACTCTGAGGATGATGCAGAACTGGGCAGTGTTTCATTATGTTGTACATAGAGTTACTATGAGTCAGAACCCACTCAATGACACTTAACAACAACAACAGTGAAGAAAAGAGTAAAATAAACTTAATATTTGTGGGCAACTTTTAATACACTTTCATTGTTCAAGATAAAGTTGTCAAAAAATGAGGAAAGGTATAGAAGACCTGTGCTGGATGTTTAATTTGCCCCTTTAAACCTATATTCTATACTATATTTATTTGGAGCTCTGACAAGTGGAACTTTTCTGCAAGCTATGTTTAATATATCTCTGAGCTCCATTGCCCTCTGGCTTCTGGTTAGGTTCAGTCAATGGTGAACACTAGTAATAGAACATAGGATATAGAATAATAGGATTAGGGTAGGATTTCAAACCAGTTCAAACTGGTTCCGTGATGGTCAATGCAACAAAATAGGAACAAACATGAATTTTTAAAATTTGGGTGAAGCAGAACAGTAACCACAATGGTAATAATTATGGATCAAAGGCCCAGAATGGAAGACTTGGAAGAGGCATAGTGAACCCTTTCAGGACCCTTATGCAGGAAATTGGATTACTGCCAGTGCTGTGGAGAGTGACACACAATCAAAGCAGTATGGTTGGCCACCATCTTTGAGCAGAATACTGTTGTTTCCAACTCTGCTGGTCAAGAGATTTCGTTGCTGTGCAATGTGCACATTGCCCTTGTTTTCTAAGAGGGAGACTAAGCTTCTAGTTTGGTTTGTTGTTCTTGCTATGTGCCATCGAGTAGGACCCGACTCATAGTGGCCCCTCCTTGGGTTTCTGAGGCAGTATCACTACGGAAGTAGATTGCTCAACCTTCCTTCCGAGGAGTGGCTGGTGGGTTTGAACCACCAGGCTTCTGGTTAGCAGTCAAGCACCTTAGGCACTACGCTACCAGAGCTCCTTCTAGTTGGGTATCGACCCATAATTTTTCCCCTTCCAGTTATCATTTCAGTTTGCTCACATTTTACAAATTTGAATCCATTATGGTTTTGCTTCATTAGGCACTGGGAGAATGCGTTCAAAGTCCTGGCTTAGGGTATTTATTTTCCCCTCCCAGTTTATTTCCTGCAGGTTGGCTTAATTCTTTAATGAAACCACATGTTCTGTCAGATGGTCCTTTCCACACAATCTATCTCAAGTTCTGTAACTACTCCTACTTCTTCCACTTCCAGTCTTTAAGTCATACCCTGAAATATTTTAGTTACTTTCCTATGCCTTGTGTTGTCCCTCTACTATGCGCATACCATTGTAAATTATCTCTTTATTAAACTCTCCTCAAGTTACTCAATTTAAACATGCCCCATAATCTTTTTTTTGATGATATAAAAACCAAACATAATTAAACAGAGAGATATTACTTATGTAGATCAAATTCTGTATCTTGAAAATACTAAAATAATCTTATTTTCAAGTACAATTAAACATGAAAAAGTCATAAAAAAATGAACATGTATTAGTCTATAAAAACAAAAGAAAACAGTTAATTCTAAAAAAATATATTCTCTTGGCCCAGTGCAACAAAGCTATAAATTAACTAGATAATCAAGGGGAAAAAATCTTTCTCTTTGACATTTGAAAAGTCTTATCTCTTGGGTCAAGGAGAAAATACAAACTGAAATTGCAGTTTTTAAAAATTTAATGAAATAAAAGAGAACCTAATGGATTGGCTTAAGCAATTTTCAGAGTAAAATGTATACCTTTACATAAGGCAGTCCCAAGATTACAAAAGAGATCTATCCCTGTGTCATTAAGATTTTGTAGGTAAGTTGGAACAGATGCATTTTATTGGTGACACAGTTGTCCAGGCATTTGGCTGCTAATCAAAAATTTGGCAGTTCAACCCACCATCCACTCTGCAGGAGAAAGACAGTCTGCTTCCATAAAGATTTACAGCCTTGGGAACCCTATGAGCAGTTCTACTCTGTCCTATAGGGTGACTATGAATCAGAATTGACTCCGTAACAGTGGGTTTTTTATTGCAAGAAAAGGCTCAAAGCTTTTTCAATAATTTAAAATGGCACATGCAGCAAGTGAAGGTTATCATGATGAAGAATTTGTTGTGCATAGCAGTCGGTTCAATTGTTTCAAAGTGACAATAAATTACATAATACTCAAAGGAAAGTAAGAGTTGTCTGTGAGTCAGACATTTGTAAGCCAGGAAATGCCTGTACTATATCCATAGAAAAGAAAATAAATGTAAATAGATGAGTTATGTTTCAGGCTTAAGAAGTTAGATAAGGAAAACAAAATAGAATGATTCAGAAAGAATACATGAAGATGAAAGCATTTGTTAATCAGTTTTAAAATTGAAAAGGATGAAAAAAATAATAAACCAAACCTATTTTTAAAAACAGAGAAATAGTTTAACAACACAATATAAAAGTTGAGGTGACAAATTAATTATAAGAATAGGAAAATCAGAAACATCATATATTTCTTTGTTTCCAAACCCCAAAAAACCAAACCACTGCCATCTAATTGATTCCAACTCATAGCAAGTCCCATTGGGTTTCCAAGGCTGTTAATCTTTACAGAAGTAGATTGCCTCATCTTCCTCCCATGGAGCAGCTGAGTGAATTTGAATTGCTGACTTTCTGGTTAGCATCCAAATGCTTACCCACTACACAAAATAAAAGCAGTCCCTGGGTTATGACAAGATCTGTTTCTAAGTGTGTCTTTAAGTCTAATTTGTAGGTAAGCCAGAACATGTGCATATGATTCTTATTTAGACTTCAGCTCAATGCCTTTTCTATGATTTAAAAGCCACATGTGCAGCAAATGAAGGTGACTATGATGAAGAATTTGTTGTGAGTAGGGATTGGTTCAGTAATTTCAAAGTGAGGACAAATTTACATAACATAAAAGGGTAAGTACACACTAATCTAATCATTAAATTGAACATTGATACCCTGGGACTTACTGTAAATTTGAAAATGGACAATCTTTTAGGAAAGTAAATTTTACCAAAACTTAGTCCTTAAGAGAGAGAAAACATCATCAAATAAAAAACTTTTGTGCATTAATGGACATTATGAAGAAAATGAAAAGACAGCCTATAGAATGGGAGAAAATTTGGGGGAATCTATGGGGTAATGGTCACAGTGTTAGAAGGGACCATTCTCTGGAGAAGGATATCATAGTTGGTAAAGTGGAGGGTCAAAGAAAGAGAGGAAGGCCCTCAACAAGATGGATTGACACAGTGGCTGCAATGATGGGCTCAGGTATAGCAGGGACTGTGAGGCTGGCACAGGACCAGGCAGTGTTTCTTTCTGTTGTACATAGGGTCATTATGAGTCAGAGCCAACCTGGTAGCACTTAACAACAACAACAACATGGGGTAAAGGACAGTTTAACCCTAAGTAAGGTGGCCTTTCTCCTTGGCTCTTGAGAAATTACCCTTAGAATAATTGGAGTGACTTAGTCTTAGACTTCCATGCCACACCTGATGACCTGTGCTGATGAGTGAGGGCTGGTCAGACCAGAAAAGATTTGCCTGGGATGCCAATATCAACTCATCTCTGGAGGCGTGATTTAGCCTATCATTACCAAAGGCTGGAACATGAAGGTTCAGAGAACTTCCTGGTCAGTGAAGGGAGGGTGACATACTTTCTCTGAGATACAGCAGATCCACATTGAGAATCTTCCCAGACTTTGCCCTTGCATCTCTTCCTAATGATGATCCTGATGTATATTATCTTACTATAATAAAAAGGAGCCCTAGTGACACAACTGCTAAATACTTAGCTGCAAACTGAAAGGTGGGTGGTTCGAATCAGCAGGAGAGAGAGCTGGCAATCTGATTCCATAAAGATCACAGCCTAGAAAACTCTTTGGGGCAGTTCTACTCTGTTACATAAGTTCTACTCTGTTGCTATGAGTTGAAATTTACTCAATAGCACCTAACAACAACAACAATAACAATAATAAAACCAGTAAGTGTAAGGATAATATCTTCCATGAGTTCCATGAGTCACTCTAGCAAATTAACAAACCACAGAGTGTGTTCTTTTAACTAGTAAGATCTGAACTAGCCCCAGGAGGCTAGAGACAAAAGAGAGAGAATGTGCCTTGTGGGCAGCTAGTATTAGAAATGATGGAGAAGTGGGAAAGTTATCATCATAGAATCGTATATCAGATGACATTTTAATGTTCAGCATATACAATGGATGCTTACAACTCAACAACAATAAAAAGACTAACACCTTATTTAAAAACTGGTCAAGGGACTTGAATAGTCATTTCTCCAAAGAAGATATACATGTAACCAAGCAAGCACCTGAAAAGACGTTCAACATTATGAGTCATCAGAAAAAGGCAAATCAAAAAACAATGAGATGCCTCTTTACACCCTCTAGGATGGCTATAATTTAAAAAAAAAAGAAAAAAGAAAAAGAAAGGGAATAGTAAGTGTGGGAGATGGTGTAAGGGAATAGGTATTCTCGTACATTAGTGGCCGAAATGTAAATCAGAGCAGCTTCTATGGCAGTTCCTCAAAAAGCTAAGCATAAAACTACCATGCCAAAAACCAAAACCCAAACTCACTGCCATCAAGTCAGTTCCAACTCATGATGAACTCCCTTGGGTTTCTGAAACTGTAAATCTTTACCGAAGTAGATAGCCACATTTTCCTTCCACAGAGCAGCTAGTGGGTTTGAACTACTGAGTTTCTGGTTAGCAGCCAAATGCCTTATCCACTACAGTATCAGAGCACCTTAAAATTACCATGTGACCCAATAATTCTACCCCTAGATATATATGTAAAAGAACTGAAAATAGGTAATAAGACAAATACTTGTACACCAGTATTCATACCATCACTATTCATAATAGCTAAAAAGGTGGAAACAATCCAACCATCCATCATTGAATGAATGGATAAACAAACTGGTATACACATACAATAGAGCATCATTCATCCATATAAAGTAATAAAGTACTTATACATGCTACAATTTGGATATACCTTGAAAATATTATGCTGGTTGAAAGAAGCCAGACACAAAATATCACATATTGTAATATTCCATTTATATGAAACATTTAGAAATGGCAAATCCAAAGAGATGGAAATAAGATTGGTGTTGCATGAGTCTTAGCAGGAGATGAAGATGAACTGCCTATTAGGTAAGTGACTTTATTATGGGGTGATAAAAATATTTTGGAAATAGGTAGTAGTGATGGTTGCCCAATATTGTGAATGTACTCAATGCCACTAAATAGTTTACTTTAAAATGAATTACATTTCTATTAAAAATATAAATAAATGAGCAAATATTGCCACAAAAACCCTAAAAAAGAAAAGCAGTGAAAATGGACTAATATTTCACTATAATTCAAAGAGAGTGAACTTTCAATCGATTATAATGGGGTAACTGGAAAAAAAAATAAATATATACCTCATACCATATACTGGGATAAAATCCAAGTGGATCAAAAATTTAACTATTAGAAAAAAAATCTTAGTAGTACCAGAGGAAATCATGGGATAACTCCTTTTCATCATTGGATATCTTTTTATCTTTCTAATTCTAATACAAGACATCATAAAGACAAAGATTGATAATTTTTATGGCTACAAAATTTAAAACTTGTTTAACATGCTCTAAGCACGTTTAATGACCAATTAAAAACTAGGAAAATATATTTCTAAACACTATCACAATAAAAAGGACTAATCTTCTCACTAAGTGAAGGTTTCCTAAAAATTGAGGTGGAAAAAAAAAAGCAAGAGGAAAAATTAAGAACAGATCTGCAGACAAACAAGCCAAGTACTTTTTTTTGAAACATAGCAAAATATAAACAACCTCACTAATAACATATTAGTTGAAAATAAAAATTACATTGACATAACATTTCTATTATACTGAATAAATGAAGTTAGATTATGATCTACGTTGCTAAGAAATTTATTCTACAGATATATTAACTTACATGCAAAATAATGTTTATCTGAAGTTATTTATTACAATATTTTTTGTGATGAGATGTACATGCAGAACACTCAACCCAGTGTGAGGCACCCACATACTCTATGGAAATGCATCCCTTGGAGCAATCGACCATGAGGCACCAGAGGGACAACATTCACACAGAGGAAATGCAGGACACACAGGAGTGTATAAATATGAGGGGTTACTGGGAGAGGAGGGGAGGAGACTGGGTTAGGGTTGGGGATGGTAAGTGGGGAGTGAAACTAAATGTACACATAATGTTGAATGTAAAACAAACTGCTCCATAAACTTGCACCTAAAGCACTATATGTGTGTTTGTGTGTGTGTGTGTGTGTGTGTATATATATATATATACACACATATTTTTTTGTGATTGCATACTATTGGAAAAATCTAAATATTCTTTAATAGAAAATACAAAAATCATGATACTTTCCTCCAGTGGAATGCTATGCTGTAATGAGAAAGAATGAAATAGCTCTACTTTTGTTTTTACGATATAAATATCTCCATTATATATTAAGTGAAAAAAGTAAAGTGCTGATGTATTATATGGAATGCTATAATTTATGTAAAAGAGAAAGGAAAAAAGATTATAAATCTGCATTAACTTGTATTTGCATAAAAATTATCTGTGGTGATAACAAGAAATTAATATTTTTGATCACTGGTTGACAAAATTTTAACTAAGCAGACATAGGACAGGGGTAGTTGGAGAGTTTTCCTTGTATAATTTTTTTTGTGGCTGTGTGAACCTTGTGGATTTACAGGTACTTTAAAATTAAATTAAAATGTAGAAAACAAGGGATAATAAAACAAAATATTAAAGGTTTAAAATAGCTCAAAAATAAAGTTAGAATGTTATATTGAGGCACTGGAAAGAAAAATGATGAGAAGATCTAACATACATCAGATATTTTCCAGGAGAGTTTAGAAAGTGAGAGAGAGGCAATATTTTAAAAGATATACTGAGATCTTTTACAGAAACAGAAAAATACGAAGCATGCCGAGTTCTAGGCAGAATTAATAAAAAAATAATTCAATACATGTTGTTGTTGTTATGTGCTGTCCAGTCAGACCCAACTCATAGCGACCCCTCCTTGGGTTTCCGAGGCAGTATCACTATGGAAGTAGATTGCCCCACCTTCCTTCCAAGGAGTGGCTGGTGGGTTTGAACCTCCAGCCTTCTGGTTAGCAGTCAAGTGCCTTAGGCACTACGCTACCAGAGCTCCTAATTCAATACATAGACACATCTTAATAAAAGTTCAGAACTACAAAGAAAAAAAGTTTAAACTAAACAGAGAGGAAAGAGCTTACCTAGAAAGATAAACAGTAAATTTTTACCCTGCCATGACAGAAGAATAATACAGTATTTCCAAAATGTTAAGGGAAATATTTGTTACACTAAAATTCTGTCAAATAGTCATCGGGGTTATATGAGAATCAGGAGAGTTTACTATTCACAGAACCTAGCTGAAAGAAGGGATGCACTTCAGCAATAATACACAAAAAGGATAGAAGAAATAGTGAAGAAAAAAATCAGTAAGCATGGTAGTAATTCTAAATGATTATAAAATGTTGAGGGAGAAAGAAAACTAGCTTTGTCAATTTTAAAACAAGTGGGAGCTAAAATAGTAGAAAACTATTTTTCTACAAAAAAGGATTAATTCCGGGCTAGTTGAGGGCCACATGCTGATGTGGGTAGGGGAGGGATGGTATAGAAAGAGTCTGTGACCACCATGATACCATTAGGAAAAGGGAGGACACTGAATTATGCACATAATATGTAGACAACAGATGCTAATACCAACCAGTATATTCACAAAACTGCATTACCATTAACACCAAACACCAGGCCACAGATAAACACATAAACATCTGAGAAGACCAGATGGGGTTCAGTGAAAAGGAGTATATTCTAGACCAAGGACAGATTCAGCTGAGGCTAATCTTGCACAGATACCAGTGATACAAAATACCCACAATCCTTAAAGAAACCACAGAGGACAGACATAGAATAATCCCTCACAGACAGGCATACACTAGGAGAGAGATTCAATGAATCTACCAACTCAGGACCATAGTATTGGGGGACACCAGACTCAATTGGCACAACAAAATACATAAAAGTCTTGTTCCTCATCCTACATTGGTCAGTAGTGACTGGCTTCTTAGAAACTTTCAAGTGGCCATCTAAGCTGCAGCTAATGGTCTCCTATCATCGGAAGCAAAGAAAAGTGCAAAAAAGCAAGGGTATTTCGAAGCAATCAGCCCTAGGACATGATGTCCCTTGAGATCAGAAGTACTAGATGGTGCCTGGCTACCAATGCCAACCACTCAGGAAAGGATCATATCTGGAGCTCCTGGATAGAGTGGGAGGAAAAATGTGAAACAAAATCCAAAAACTCAACAATGACCAGAATTACTGGTCGGATGGAGTCTGGTGAGACCCCCAATACTATGGTGCTGGAATACATTCTGGGTCTGGAATAAAACTCAATCCCTGGGGCTGGCTCTCAGCCCAATAGCAAACAAGACGTACATGTAGACCACTCAACCCAGGATGATGCAAGCACATACTCTATGGAGGTGCATCCATTGGAGCAATCGAGCACAGACCACCAGAGGGGCAACAATCGCATGGAGGAAATGCAGGACACTCAGGAGTGCATAACTATGAGGGGCACGGGGGGGGGAGGGTGTTACTGGGCAAGGATGGGAGGAGACTGGGTTAGGGTTGGGGATGGTAAATGGGGAGTGAAACTAAATGTACACGTAATGTTGAATGTAAAACAAACTCTTAAAATAAAAAAATTTGAAGTAGATGATTCTATTTTGTAATGACTTGTTAAAACTCCATTTTGCATCAAAGTCCATTTCACAAGCACTCCAGCGTAACAGCATTTCTACTTCTCCCTATCCTTCTCAGAGAGCCCAGTAGTTATCTGAACCAAACATCCCTGGGAACCCACTCACCCCTTCCTTTCCCTGAGAGCCCTGTTAAAAGTAATTCCCAGAGTTAGGGGTCCACATCCTGCCAACAGAAATTCTCAGCATTGAGGACCCTTACTCCGGATTGTGTGTTTCTGTTCTGATAATAAGCTGACCACCAACCTTTCTTAAAATAGTAAGCTGACCATTAATCTTCCCTAAACAAGAACCTGACAATTTATCTTGCTTCTGTAACACGCTTGCTTGCCTGCTTGCAGTCCTAAGCTATATAAGCCTGCCTGAAATCAGGCTCCAGGCCGCAGTTGGGGAGAACGCTTTGGTTCCCTGCAGCCCGGCTATAGCTGAATAAAGATTCTTCCAAATTCTGGACATTACAGTGGTCATCAATTTATTCTGAACCCACAATAAATTAAAGTATAAAAATAAATAAAATAGTAGAAAGCAACATGAAAATGGGAGTGTAAATTTTTTGGGGGCTCTTTCTATTGTTTGGACAGAGGCTAAAAATGAGGATGATTCTAGATTTGATTTTGTATTCATGCTAAAATCTGATTGCAAAGCCAGAAATCTGAACTTATTAGCATCCAGCTGACTTTCATATCTGCATTTTTGTCAGGTATTAGTAGATACCCAGCAAATAAAGGAAAAAATGGGGCCAGCTCACATTCTAAATTATATCTCAAAGAATGGAAGAAAACAACATCAAATGCTATTTATACCATGATGCTTATTTTTGGTTCCTGCGGAAAAATTATTTTATACATCATACTTTACTGTGTTGTTTCTTTGGTGACTTACTGGGTGTCAGAGTCTGTGACCTGTGTGTTATTGTTGTCACACCCTCATTCTAAGCATCTGTTATCAGAATTAGTATATACAAAGTCTTGTTGAAAAGATTCAAAGCCACAAAACAAACATATAGCTGGAATCTTGAGACATAATAGGCTGCTTTTTAGTACAGTGTTGCTGATGATAGGATACTTCATGAAGGACTTTATTTCCATGCTTTCTATCATTGCAACCATCTGTTGTCTGCTATCGCCTTTCTAGTGGCTTACATAGTTGGCTTGGTGAGGTAATATGTCTACTGCCAGAGACCAAAGGATGATGAGCATTGTCTGTAGTAGCATAACGTTTTTTAGCCCTGGAGAAGACAAGTCAAAACTTCAATCCGACCTGGTTTTCTTCTTTTCCAAATGAGTATTTAACTATCCAACTACCCTGAATTTCAAAGGACATGAAGTGCTGAGAGTTGCTAGGAATCTCTTGATGAACTCTTCTGAATGTTCTGCAATGAAATTAATTGCCTTGCCCCCAGGTATAGATGCCACATTTTATCTCTACAGCCTGGGAAATAACTCTCATCTTCATTTTAAAGATGGCCTGAGGCCCAGAAAAGTTCAATGTTCCTGCTTGTACAAATTGGAAGGAAAATCAGAGATACTCCTCATCTACCTTTCACTGCTTTTGTCTAGATTCCTGGGATTTTGCTGAGTCTGCTGCTGAGAAAGCATGCTCATCTCCCACTCTCCATCTAATTAACCCGAAATTAGCCTTCTCATTAACCAATACGTAGGGAGGCCAACACACATATTTCAGCACTGTACTGGCATGAACTCTCATTGGCTATGGCTAAGAACAAAATTTCAGTTGATAAATAGAAGGAATAGTAAGATACTTGAATTGAAATCTTCATTATATAGATTGATTGCCAAAGTATGCACTTTTACATGTTAAAAAAGTCTATACTTGGAATATAATTGTTAATCAAGGAAAATATTGAATCATCTCAGGAACCTAATCCACATTTCTCTTAATATTGCCCCATCCTATGTACAAAATTAGTTAGGCAATATCATACCCCAAACTGTTGCACGTAGGTGGATTTATACCCAGGGAACTTGTGTATCTTCCTCAAATCCATGTGTATACTGATGTCCTTACCTCTGCTAAGCCTTTCTCATATTCAAGCTCAATCCTCTCCCTGTCATCAAGGCTTACTTAACATAGTAGTTCTATGATTGATTGTCTCTTTTTTGGCACTAATTCCAAGGTAACCTTTGTCTTTTGATGAGTTCCAGGAATGTTTGCTGCCTAATTAACACCCATGCTTCAGTTGTCTCTCACTTTACCTAGTCTTTTGGAGACTTACTGTCAAAATCCAAGTGTAAAAGGCAAAAAAGCAGACATTGGGTTTCTAGTTTTATGCCTGTCTTAGCAATTCCATGAGAAATGTTTTGAATCTCCTCTTGAAAACCCTGCACCAAAGAACTGGTAATTGTTTTTTATGGTTTTCCAATGAAGTGTGAAGTCCTTCTAATAGCTGTCAATATCTCTCTCTTGTCTGTTGCTGTGAACACTGGAACAGGGCCTTTAACAAACTTTTTCTTTTTCTTCTCCCATCATCACTATTTCGGTATGATGTCTTGTGAGACTGAACAGTTCTCTTTACACCCCTGAATAACCTAAGGAGTTAGAAATAGGTAAGATAAAATATATTAGCTCTCCTTACTTTCAAGAGAAAAAAAAATTATCATGGCAAAATATATCCAATAATTCAATAAAATTTGGCTTTTAAACTCTGCCAGGCATATTGCTAGGAGCTGAAATATGTAGATTAACAAAACCAGGTCCTTGTTTCAAGTAACTCACAACCTAGCAGGGTAGCAAACCAAAAACCAAAATCACTGCCATTGAGTGGATTACAACAGATAGCAACTTCCATTGGGTTTCCAATGTTGTAAATCTTTACTGAAGGAGACTGTTCTGGTTACCTAGTGCCACTCTGACAAGAATATACCACAAATGGGATGGCCTTAACAAACAGGAGTTTATTCTCCAACAGTTTGGAGGCTTTAAGTCCAAGTTCAAAGTGCCAGGCTCTAGCGGCTGGGTGAAAGCCCCCCAGCCTTGGGCTTCAGCTCCGCCCCCTGCTCTCAGCCCACTGGAGCTAGGACTTTTCTTCACTCAGATGGCTGCTGGCTGCTAAGATGGACAAGCCCAAGGTTGACAAACAAAAAGGCACAGCCCCGATGTTACCAAACCACATGGCAAGCCATTAATTCAAGTCCATTGAAAGTCTCAATATCAGCAGAGCATAGCAGGCTGCTGAACAACAGCAAGGCTACATGCAGTGTTCATGTGGGCCAAAAACTGGAGACCATTCCCAAAGCTGTTTCTTTTTCATGGGAAGCAGACCACATACCCAAAGCAGCTACTCAGCTGCTCCAGTAGATTCCAC
>NW_006922065.1:627572-629026 GCF_000298275.1 Orycteropus afer afer
CTGCCCAGCCACTCAACCAGGCCCAGCCAAGTTGACACACAAATATAACTACCACAGAGACTAACAGGGTAGAGAGAAGTGTAAATGAGAACACTATAGGATCTTATGCTTTGAGGACAGAGGTAACCAGAAGAAGGGGTTGACTCTAGGGAATTGTGAGCATAGACATGTCATTCTCATCAGTATATTGTCTAGCACTTTACATAGTGTACCGTATTTAATAGAAATGAAACAAATATTTATTGAATTAGATCATATCACCCTGTGCTTATAATATAGCATCCCTAAGGATCATGATGGCATAGTACCTAAGGCATTTGACTGCTAACTCCTGGGAAGGAAGACTGGGAAAACTACTGCTGTAGAGATACTGCCTCGGAAACCTAAGGAAAGGTTGCTATAAGTCAGAACCAACTCGATGGCAGTGAGTTTGGTTTGTTTTTGAAGAATGATGAAATAATCTTAAATACATTATGTTACTATTACAAAGTTCACTAAAAGAAAATGAAGAGAATATATTTAAGCTTTCATTGACATCTTTTCAAAGTGATATGAGTCAGCAAATTATTCCTTAAAAGCTCCCTTAACTCTTTAAGCAGGCACATGAAATTATTATTAAGTCAATGTTTAATTAGTGTTTATTATACTTAGCATAATAGTTCACGTCAAATTTATGACATGAGAGCTGTATTTTTATGTGCTGTGTGTGCACTTTATGGTACACTAGAGCCCTATTTGTGTAATCAATGTGCACTGTATATTTATGCCCATTATATAGAACTTACCACATAATTTTACTCTTTTAAATTGTTATGGGGGCTTGTAGCTATTATATATTTGCTTCTATAACTTACTGTTGTTCATATTTATAATTTATTTTATATAATGTCATTGATAAGATCGAAAACCAAAATTATTACATTATTCCTTGGGGAGAAAAAATTACCTGTTTTAGGACTACACCCACTTCTTGATTATGAACATGATTAAGTTCCAAAGACTAGATCATTATGTGAAAATTGGCATTATGCAAAAATGGAGGATGACTATATCATTACATACCTGCCAAATTACGTCATTACATAACTGCCACACCACTGAGAATCATTGCCCAGCCAAGCTGACACATAACCATCACAGGTAGCTTACTCTCACCTCACACCCTGACATTCATTACTGCCAGAAATACGTTGATAATGTGCAAAATAGTCAGATAATAGATTTTTTTTTTACCATGGTCATGCTAAAGGGGCAAAGAGGCTGCATCTTCTGACCTCCTCTAACCCCACAAGAGGAAGACAGAATCACCATCAGTAGCCCAAGGCATATTCCTGTGAGGCCAGACATGCTGCCTCCCTCCAGCCCTTTCACCAAACCTGACAACAACTATTCCTCCCACAGCACCCACCACCTCTCTGCTGGGTTTGATAATTCACTGCAGTGGCCACACAGAA
>NW_006922065.1:629979-636190 GCF_000298275.1 Orycteropus afer afer
AGTCACATTTGACTCATGGCAACCTCATATGTGTCAGAGGAGTACTGGGCTCCATAGGGTTTTGCAATGGCTGATTTTTGTGGAAGTTGATGGCCAGGTGTTTCTTCTGAGGCACCTCTACATGGATGCACACCTCCAACCATTAGTTTTGTAGCTGAGTGCATTAACTATTTACACCACCCTGGGATTCCTAACTGTTTTATTAAAGTCCTGCTAAAATCTTGTCAAATTCTTCTCTGAAAATACTGAACCTCACTCCTTGTATTCTCTATCACTATTTGAGGTCTGCCTCTGCATGAACAATGTCCAGAAGTGTGATGTCAACCAACTTTAACTAACTCTCCTCAGACCACCTCCATCATCTGAATTCCAAGCTGGACTTTCTCAAAGCCTTATCAGCTTCAAGACTGGGCCTCCAAGGTTACAATACCTGGACTTTGCCTGGACATGACACACTATTAGGGCAATGAACTTCTCTTTGTTCAACTTACTAGGGCAAACCTCTGCAACTTTCCCAGATTTGTTTTCTTCTTCCATGTAAAATTTTCCTCTGCCTCTCTTTTGTCATATAATGTTACATTCACAGATTCTGGGGATTAGGACATGGACTTATTTGGAGGCCATTTTTCAGCCTACAGGAGCAATGGTCTTCCAATGATAGATTTCTAGCCTTCCATGTGAGAGTCCCAAGTTCAATTCCTGGCCAATGTACCTCAAGTTAAGCCACCATCCATCTCTCCATGGAGGATTGCATGTTGAGCAAGTTTCACCAGAGCTTCCAGACTAAGACAGACTAGAAAGAAAGGCCTATTTCCAAAAATAATCAGCCAATGAAAACCCTATGGATCATAATGATCTGATGACTCTGTGCATGGGCTCAGTGTGAGTTGGGAGCTGAACATAACAATTCAGCCTATCATAGGCTTCCTCCATGACCTAACCCTACTGGTTTCCTCATATCTCCTTGGCTACTTGTTCTCTGTAACCTTTGCAGGTATGTCTTCCTCCACACAGATGAATCACTGGTCTTTCCAAAGATTTAGTCCTAGATCCTCTACTTTCCATAGACTGTGCTCTTCTCATATGTGATTTAAGGACCATAGTTCTCCTGAGAAAATGTGTTTTTAAAGTTAATAAATTTAAATTAAATAAATGTATTACTAAAATAAATATATAGAGATATTGTAACACAAAACAATAGAAGAAATGGAAAAATAGAAATACATAGCTTAACAAATGATTATAACATGAATACATGTGCAACTACCACTCAAGTCAAGACATAGAACTTTACCAGCAGCCTAGAGGCCTTCTGTGGACCCCTGCTCAGTTACATCTCCTCCTGGTGAAATTTGTTTCTAAGTGTTTTAATTTGGATATTGGCAATCTACTTTTTATGAAATCAACCATTGATAACCCTATGAAGCTCCTTCCATCCTGACACACATGGAGTTAAGGCTATTGTATATGGGATCTCTTAATCCTCTTGAGAACAAGAAAGCATTCACTGACATCTGGGAACTGGCTTGGCTCTTTCTTTTTGAACGAAAACAATTTCACAGAACACCAATGTCAGAAAGGCTACTCTGAAACCCTGATGGATGAAGGCAAACATTTAGACTACTCCATAATTGAGTCTGAATTCTTCCAAACCAGAAAACCCTTCAAACCTACCCCTCTCCCAGCTAACATGTGTGACTGTTACTTCTTTACAAATTAGAGCTTGGCCTCACTCTTATTTTCTCTCCTTCTAAAGAAGACATATTAAGATAACCAACCATAGAATTACTCCTTCATCTTGACAGCATACAATCCAGAGCAAAGCCTGCTTGAACTCTCCCCAAAAGTTTAAGACTCCAGTCCAAATCCTGTAAGTCCTGTCTAACACCCTTTTACTGATACATCCCCTCATGGTGTGAATTCTTTCTTGTTGCAACAAGCAATACTCCAACTTGTTTAATAGTAGGTCTGTTCCTGTGGTCTTTTGCTAAATGGCACTGACAATTTGTATTTTCCAAGAGATTTTTGTTTGTGTAGAGGTAGCTAGCAATTTTTGTATCAATTTTGCAAATTGTTATTTTATCAGTAATATATGTTGAATTTTATCAATTGCCCTTGGAACATTTGTAGAAATATTTATATGGGATTTTTGCTTCGATGGAGTTACCTTTTAAAGCATATATCTCATCATATTACATAATCATATAAAATCACTATTGATTGCAAAGCAAAATATTCAAGGCCTTCCATGTCTAACTCTGAATTTGAGGGACTTTACTATTTCTTTCTTAATCCAAAACAATTTTCAACAGACTGTATGTTTTTCTTTTCCTAATTTCTCATTTCCCTAGAGGTGGTGCAAATTATAAGATAAAAGCTCAGCACCATAGGTGTTGGGTTTCATTGCTCTGAAATATTTTAATTTATCGGAGCAATTAATATCTTGTCAACCTTGTGTTCCTTCTTTGGAGCTCCAGGTATTAGCTGGTTATGTACTCAATAGTATGATTTTTACACTACATATATAAAAATTCAACATATATTAAAAATGGTTCCCACTTCGACACTTAGAGCCTTGTTCTAGTATTTTTCTATTCAGTAAGCATGCATTGTAGGGAACTAAACAGTATTTGGAGATCCCCTTAGGGGTGCCTGGAAATTCAAAAACTATATTGAAATCATATCAATTGTACATTGCCCTCTCATAATATATTCTACCATAGGTTTATAATATCTCATAAGGAAACAAAATTAATATTTCAATTTTCTTGTGACAGAGGAGAGTATAATAAATACTTCTCTGTATTTTTGGATATAATTGGTTGAAAAATCATTGGTGAAAATTGTTAATTGACTCATGGTCAATCTGCTGCATACTAGCACCCCTGAGGCATGCTTTTGAATACCAGGAACATGCCCTCAGACAAAGATTAATTAAATGCAAAAGTTAAAAGAGAAAAACAGATGAATCCTCAGCATGGCTTTCAGAATATAAGAAGTGCAGTCCATGTTAATGGCTGAACTAGCTTTCAAAGCTAGCCTTTTGAAATCATCTTGTTATGTATCTAGTTTGAAAGGCTTGTGTTCCTATTAATAATGAGATTTTAAAATTAAAGAGAGGCATAAAAATGATCTAGCATCCATGCAAAGAAAATAATTATTTACCATAAAAGAATTAATTCACAAATGCCACCTATAGAGACAGACTGAGGAGAAAACTTGGATTTGTTCATCATCTTTTATCTTAGTTATCTAGTGCTGTTATAAAAGAAGTGCTACAAGTGGATGGCTTTAACAAACAAGAATTTGTTTTCCCACAGTTTAGGAGGCTAGAAGTTCAAATTCAGAGAACCAGTTCTAGGGAAAGGATTTCTCTTTTGGTCAGCTCTGGAAGAAGGTCCTTGTCACTTTTCAACATCTGTGCGCCCAGAGTTCTCCATGTGCCTTTGCATCAGTATTCTTCTGGGTTTAGGAGGTTCTTAGTGCAACGACTCCAGGTTTAAAGGACATGCTCTGCTCCTGGCTCTTCTTTATTCCTGGTAGTAGGTCCCTCTCTTTTTGCTTCCTTGTTTAATCTCTTTTATATCTCAAAAGTGATTGACTCCAGATGCAACCTAAACCAGTAGATTGTATCTGGTCTCATTAACATAACTGCTTCTAATTGTGTCTCATTAACATCATAGAGTTAGGATTTACAACACATAGAGTAATTACATCAGATCACAAAATGGAGTATAATTATATAACACTGAGCATCATGGCCTAACCAAGGTGACACATATTTTGGGGGTACATAATTTAATCCATAGCCTCTTTCATCTAATTATGACCTTTCAGAGCAGTGGAAAGTACTGCACTAAGTTGCAAAGATGGGTATGATGTGGTTGTGCTACTTGATGACAAGATCTCTAAGAGTGACAACCAGAGAGAATATATAAAGACTTTTGATGTAAAGTAGAAGATAAGGCCCAGAGGAGAAATAATAAATTAGGGAAAGATCCCATTCTTCATTTTGCTTCTGATGCTTTGTGTTGCTCTGTCATTTTATCAAAACATTTATAAATTACAAGACTAAAGAGATATTTCTTAATAACAAATCATATAATACAGAAGCATGAAAAGAAATACTTCATAATATCCTCCTCCTCTTTTTCATTTTCTGCCTTGTTTAAGATAACTAATGTCACACTATTGATGTGCAACCTCAGTACTTTTCTGCATTCTCATATTAAAATATCCAAACTTTCTTTCTTTTTCTTTATTGTTTTAAGTGCAAATTTACAGAGCAGAATTAGTTTTACATTCAACAGTTTGGGTACATTTGGTTTCACTCCCCAATTACCATACCCAACCCTAACTCATTCTCCTCCTCTCCGTTCTCAGTGACTACCCCCATTCCTGTACCCTTCTTAGTTATGTACTCCTGTCTGTCCAGCTTTTCTTCTGTGTGAATGTTGCCCATTGTGATAGTTGGAGCTGTGTGTCAACTTGGCTGGACCACAATTCTGTGTGGTTTAAGCAGTTGTGATGTGGTTATTCCCATTATGGGATCAGATGATTATGTTTTGCGCAGCCAATCCATTGAAAGGGAAGGGAGTTTCCCTAGAGGTGTGGCCTGCTTCCAGTATATTTATGGACATCTTGGAAAAGAGACACTCTTCTGTTAATCGGGATTTTGTTGTGCTGCCTACAACTGTCCGTGAGTGAACAATCCACCATTCGGCCTAGAGATGTTGGATTTATCATTTGTTGGAGTCAACAGCCAGTATACTGCCTGCCAACCTTGAGGTCCTCAGCCCCTGCAGCTGCAACAATTGGGAAAAGCCTCCAGCTTGACATTTGATCCAAGAACTTTGGACTTGCCAGTGTGTGAACTATTTTCCTAAGATAAATTTCCCTTTCTCTCTGTATATAAGCATTATAGGTTTTGTTTCTCTAGAAAACCCAGTCTAACACACTTGTAACCGAGAGTGGTTCTAGAGAGACAAAATCATAAGGATGGGCTTCCTAAATTCATTTTTCAATTTGATTAATCTTAAAGACACTAGTGACTATGCCTCTGTTAGTAAAGAGGGCCCTGCTAATCCATGGTGTGAGGTGGCAACATTAATATGCAAAATAGCACCACCAATAGATCAAGTACTTGTAAAAAGAGAGGCTCTGGGTGATCACGTATTTGATACTTTTTTGCCATTTGGTCAGCATGAGGAGTATAACAAAGCTGGTTGGTTGGTCCTACTTACACTAGACAAAGTGGTGAAAGAGCAAGATGAGCACAAGGCTGCTGAGTCATGGCTTAAGCACTACATAAAAGACCTCAGTGTTTCCAATTGTGCTCTGAAAGAAAGCCTTATTTCTTCTAGTAACAGAGCTGATATTGCTGAAAACCAAACCCAGTGTCTTATTGTAAGGGTGGCTGAATTGCAACACCAATTAAATTACCACCCCAGAATGGTGTCTGAAGTTAAAGTGAGGGCATTGATTGGGAAAAAATGGGATCCTGAAACCTGGAATGGGGACATATGGGCAGATAGTCAGAAATAGCAGGATATGGAGCCTTAAACTCTGTTGAATACATCCCATCTGAAGGGATTACTATAAACCCATTATCCCCTCCACCTCAGCTTGATGGGATTAACCCAACAGTTCCTGCTGGGTCATTGCCTGAGGCAGAGGCCATGGAATACATTCCTGAATGTTCTCAGGAACTGCCCCAACCACCCATTGTTGCTGCTAGACCTATAACTAAAGTTAAGTCCAAGTGAGCCTCAAAAGGTGAAATACAAAGTGTGACTGAGGAGGTGGTACGCTACACCTGAAAAGACCTACTTGATTTTGCTAACATGTTTTTCTGGTTACCTAGTGCCACTTTGACAGAAATATACCACAAATGGGATGGCCTTAACAAACAGGAGTTTTTTCTTACAATTTGGAGGCTTTAAGTCCAAGTTTAAGCCCCAGGGTTACAGGTGAGGAGAGACAACTCAGGGACACACGAAGTAGTAAGCGGGAAGAACAGGAGAAAGGGGATTAAAAGCCAGGAAGCCAGAGAGAAGAGCAGTGAGCCGAAAGGGTTAGGTGAAGAGAGGCAACTCAGGCCCGCCCAGAGTAGCAGGCCGGAAGAGCAGGAGAAAGGGGATAAAAAGCCAGGAACCCGGACAAAAGAGCAGTCAGCCCCAGGGTTACAGGTAAGGAGAGACAACTCAGGGAC
>NW_006922065.1:641126-641793 GCF_000298275.1 Orycteropus afer afer
CAGATTCTTCATTCAATGTTTCAGCTTGACAGGTTAGGAAAGGATCTAATAGTTTATTTGGTTGGCTTACTGAAGCATGGATTATGCAGTGGCCTGCCTTAAGTCACGTTGAAGTGCCAGACCTGCCTTGGTATAATGTAGAAGAAGGTGTCCAGAGGCTTATGAAATTGGCCTGTTAGAATGGATTTATCAGATTAGACTCCTAGAGCCAGAAATGGAGAGTCCAGAAGACATGCCTTTCACCAATACGGTGAGGAATAAATTTGTGAAGGGAGCTCCAGCATCCTTGAAGACTTCTGTGATTGCTATTTTATGTAAACCTTATTTGACAGTGGGAACTGCTCTAATTGATCTGAGACACTTAACTACTATAGGGCTGATTGGAGCCCATGGTAGTAGGGGCCAAGTGGCAGCAGTTAATTGACAAAGGCAAGGTGGGCATGTGACCACAGTGGATAGCAGAGTCGGAAAAGTAATCAGAATAGTCTGACTAATGTGGAATTATGGCATTGGCTACTTGTGCATGATGTTCCTAGAAGTGAAGTACATGGCAAATATACTAAATATTTACTTGATTTGTATAGGCAGAAGAATTCTAGCTACATGAACAGCAGCCTAAATTGAATCACCAGAATACACATTCACGGCCTCTCAATTAATTCCTAGA
>NW_006922065.1:642723-647435 GCF_000298275.1 Orycteropus afer afer
TTATTGGTGAGACATATGAGTGCTAGAGGTTGGGAAATTAACCCAACAAAAATTCAGGCACCTTCCACCTCAGTGAAATTTCTAGGGGTCCAATGGTGGGGGGCAAGTTGAGACATCCCTACTAAAGTGAAGGATAAGTTATCATATATGGCTTCCACTACAACTAAAAAGCAGGCACAATGTCTGGTGGACCTCTTTGGATTTTAGAGGCAAATATCCCTCATTTGGGTGTGTTGCTGCAGCCTATTTATCAAGTGACTCAGAAAGCTGCTAGTTTTGAGTGGGACCCAGAACAACAGAAGGCACTGCAACAGGTTCAGGCTGCCATGCAGGCTGCTCTGCCACTTGGGCCATATGATCTGGCTGATGCAATAGTGCTTGAAGTGTCTGTAGTAGATAGAGATGGTGTTTGGAGCCTTTGGCAGGTCCCTATTGGTGAATCACAATGCAGATCCTTGGAGTTTTGGAGCAAAGCCCTGCCATCCTCTGCAATAACTACTCTCCTTTTGAGAAACAGTGTTTGGCTTGTTACTGGGCTTTAGTAGAGACTGAATGCCCAACCATGGGCCACCAAGTCACCATGAGGCCTGAGCTGCCCATCGTGAACTCAGTGCTGTCTGACCCAGAGAGTCATGAAGTTGGACATGTGCAGCAGCACTCTATCATTAAATGGAAGTGGTATATCAGAGATTGGGCTCGAGCAGGACCTGAAGGTAAGTTGCATGAAGTGGCCCAAATGTCTATGGTCTCCACTCCAGTCACATTACCTTCCCTCTCCCAGTCTGCACCTATGGCCTTATGAGGAGTTCCTTGTGATCAGTTGACTGAGGAAGAGAAAACTCACGCCTTGTTTACAGATGGTTCTGCACAATATGCATACACCACTTGAAAGTGGACAGCAGCGGCATTGCAGCCCTTTTCTGGGACTTGCTTAAAGGAAAGTGGTGAAGGGAAATCCTCCCAATGGGTAGAACTTTGAGCTGTGCATATGGCTGTTCACTTTGCATGGAATAAGAAATGGCCAGATGTGCAATTATATACGGATTCACAGACTGTGGGTAATGGCTTAACTGGATGGTCTGGGACTTGAAAGGAGCATGATTGGAAGATTGGTGATAAGGATGTATGGGGAAGAGGTATGTGGGTAGATATCTCTGAATGGGCCAAAGGAGTAAAGGTATTTGCATTTCATGTGAATGCTCACCAAAAGGTGACCTCAGCAGAGGAGGACTTTAACAAACAGGTGGATAGGGTGACATGTTCGGTGGAAACCAGCCATCATTTTCCCCCAGCTACTCCTGTCATTGCTCAATGGGATCATGAACAAAGTGGCCATGGTGGTAGGAATGGAGGTTAAGCATAGGCTCAGCAATGTGGACTTCCAGTTACCAAGGCTGATTTCACTACTGCCACTGCTGAGTGCCCAATCTTCCAGTAGCAGAGACCAACACTGAGTCCATGATATGGAACCATTCCTCAGGGTGATCACCCAGCAATATGGTGACAGGTTGATTACATTGGACGACTTCCATCATGGAATGGACAGAATTTTGTTCTTACTGGAATAGATACTTACTCTGGATATGGATTTGCCTTCCTTGCATCCAACATTTCTGCCAAAACTACCATCCGTGGACTTACAGAATTCCACACGGCATTGCTTCAGATCGGGGAACTCACTTCACAGAAAATGAAATGCGGAAGTGGGCCTATCCTCATGGAATTCGCTGGTCTTACCATGTTCCCCATCATCCCAAAGCAGCTGCCTTGATAAAACAATGGAATGGCCTACTGAAAACACAAGCTAGGTGGGAATACCTTGATGGGTTGGGGCAATGTTCTCCAAGAAGCTGTATATGCTCTAAACTAGCATCCAATATATACTTCTTTGTCTCCAATAGCCAGGATTCACGGGTCCAGGAACCAAGGGGTGGAAACGGGAGTGACACCACTCACTATTACCCCTAGTGACCCACTCAAAAATTTTTTGCTTCCTGTCCCTGCTACCCTATGCTCTGCATGTCTGGAGATCTTAGTCCCAATGGGAGGAACACTCTCACTTGGAGACACAATACTGATTGCATTGAACTGGAAATTAAGAATTCCACCCAGCCATTTTGGCTTCCTTATGCCTCTGGATCAACAGACAAAGAAGGTCATTACTGTACTATCTGGTGTGATAGATTCTGATCATCAAGGGGAAATTGGATTGACATTACATAATGGAGATAAAGATGAATATGTCTGGAATACAGGAGATTCTTTAGGACATCTCTTAGTACTACCATGCCCTGTGATTAAAGTCAATGGAAAATTACAGCAACCCAATTTTGATATGACAGCCCAGACTCTTCAGGATTGAAGGTTTGGGTCATCCCACCAGGCAAAGAACCATGACCAGCTGAGGTGCTTGCTGAGGGCAAGGGAAATACATAATGGGTGGTGGAAGAAGGTCGTTCTGAGTATCAGCTATGACCACATGACCAGTTGCAGAAACGAGGACTGTGATTGTTATATTTCTTCCTTGTATACATGCATCAAATATTTTTTGTTTCCTTCTGTTATGAACTGTGAAATATAAATAAGGTTAATGCATTTCAGTTGTTCATGTGGTAGCGTATCATGTTAGGCACAAATATGACTTTATAATTGTCCTTATTTAGAGATTATATATTGTTAAGAAGATGTGTGACTGTGATCGTTGGAGCTGTGTGTCAACTTGGCTGGACCACAATTCTGTTATTGCCATGATGGGATCAGATGAATATGTTTTGAGCAGCCAGTCCATTGAAAGGGTGTTTCCCTAGGGGTGTAGCCTGCTTCCAGTATATTAGTATATTTATGGACATCCTGAGCAAAGAGACACTCTTCTGTGAATTGGGATTCCTTTGTGCTGCCTACAACTGTCCATGAGTGAACAATCCACCATTCAGCCTGGAGATCTTGTATTTGTCATTCATTGGAGTCAACAGCCAGTATACTACCTGCCAACCTTAAGGTCCTCAGCCCCTGCAGCTGCAAGAGTCAGGAAAAGCCTCCAGCTTGATGTTTGATCCACGAACTTTGGACTTGCTAGCTTTTATAAGTGTGTGAGCCATTTTCCTAAGATAAATTTCTTTCTCTCTATATATAAGCTTTACTGATTTTGTTTTTCTAGAGAACACAGTCTAACAAACCCCTCTGGCACCTCATGGCTCTTTGCTCCAAGGGATGTATCTCTGTAGAGTAGGTGAGTTCATTGTCCTAGGTTGAGTGATCTGCATGTAAGTCTTATTACTGTTGGGCTGAGAGCCAGCCATTGGGAGTGAGTTTTATCCCAGGTCTGATGTGTATCCCAGGGCCATAGCCTTGTGGGTCCCACCAGACTCCATCTGACCAGTAATTCTTGTCATTATTGTGTTTTTGAATTTTGTACCTCATTTTTCCAGGATCTCCAGTTTTGTTCCCTTCCCTAGTGGTTGTCATTGATAGTTGGGCACCATCTAGTTCTTCTGGTCTCAAGGTCCATCATGTCCTAGGGCTGATTGTTTCCCTTGGTTTTCTTCACTCTTCTTTGCATCTAATGGTAGGAGACCATTAGCTGCATCTTAGATGGCTGCTTGAAAGCTTTTAAGACCCCAGTCACTACACATCAAAGTAGGTTGTGGAAAAAGATTTTTATGTATTATGTTGTGCCAATTGAGTTGATTGTCCCCCAATACCATGGACCTGAGTTGGCAGATCTGGTGGCTCTTCCTCCCACTGTGTCTGTCTTCTGTTGCTTCTGTAATGATTGTGGTTAGGTTGTGTCACTAGTATCTGTGCAATATTATCCTCAGCTGAATCTATCATTGGTCTAGATTCCTGTTCATTTAACCCTATTTGATCTTCTCAGTTGTCAATGCATTTATCTGCAGGCTGGTGTTTGGTGTTAGTGGTAATGCAGTATTCCTCTTATGTACCTTTTTTTTTTTTTTGGTGCAACTTCCTTTTGTTTAAACTCTTGATTAAGATATAGGACTTAAGTTCTGGTAAGAAGGCAGAGTAAGAAGAAAGACTGCACATACCCTCTTCAATGAAAAGAATGGGAACCAATTAACTCAGGTACAGAAGATAATCCTGGAGCCCTGAGTTTTGAAGAGAAGGTTAGAGAAGTGGACTAAACTCCAAATAACAGAAGAACCTGCATGAAAATATCAAAAAAGGAGACAAACGAAGCTGCAGTCTGGCAGTGATCCTGATGGCACAGACAGCTTGGATATTGCCAAGTGATGTTAGGACTCAAGAATCAACCTAAAAATCAGCCCTGCTAGCCAGGGACTGCACAGAGGACTGCACTGGTGGCTGGTGAATAAAAGGGGAAGCAGCAAAGAGGAAGGCAGGCTGAGCCATGGCACAGTCATTTTGAATGTTTATAAGCAGTTCAACCATTTTGGATATTTGAAGTGACAGCTTTCTGCGAGATTCCAGGGACTTAAGGATAGGCTCCATTTGTTGGGAACCACAGAGACATTCTGGATGCCAATGACTGGAAAGGTGCCATATTCTCCTTGTTACTCTTATACCCCACAACCTCTTGGTGAGCAGAGGTATATCCATCCCTCATTCCTACCCACCTTCTGGGCTGCCAGGAATTTCATCTTAGTCTGTATGCTCAGACGGAGCCTGGGTGCCCTGCTTCACTCTGCCCGGATTTTTTTTCTTGTTTGGTTTTGTCTGTTTTATTGCTATTA
>NW_006922065.1:647548-648896 GCF_000298275.1 Orycteropus afer afer
CCATTCCTTGTTTTTCTTTTTGCATTTTTCCCATTTCTTTTATTCATTATTCTCCTACTCTATCATTTTTCTCTTATTGCCCTTTCCCCAAAAATTGTGGGTTTTTTCTTTTCTTTTCTTTTGCCTTTTTTTTGTTGATTATTCCTGTGTGTTTATGTGGTGAGTTTTCTGTCTGCTTGCTTCTACTTTTTTGATGGTTTTGGATTGTTCTTTATCTAACTGAGTGAGAGACAGCAACCATGTCCATATCATGCAACCACAACTGCACCTCTTGCAGCTCAACTTATGAGAGCCATCACTTCCTTCTCTACCAACTGGACAACAATAAATGACTACCAAGAAGAGCTTGACTCACCCTTACTACTCTTCATGAACAGGTAACAGAGATATCAATACAACAATGTCACAATGTCTGGGAGAGAACAGACCATCACAGTCCACACAAAGAAGCAAGATAAAGTGGTAGAAACAAGGGAACAGGATACTGACCCAGAACACATCCCTGTGAAGAAGCAGCATTGGAACTCCCGGATAAGGAATTCAAAAGAATTATATTTAGGTATCTTCAAAGGATTGAGAGACAGATCGTGGAAAACACTGACAAAATTAAGGAAACACAAACAAAACACTAGAACAATTTGGGAAGAAAATGCAAGAAAAAAAATGAAGAAATAAATGAAAAATTAGAAATGATTCAAAATCTACAGATGGAAATCCAGAAAATCAATACTAAATTTTCAGAAATAGATAACACATTGCAAGGGCAAAGGAGTAGAATTGAATCAATGAAAGACAGAATTAATGAGATTGAAGAAAATACCTGAATAATTCTTTGGAAAGGGATCAATCAGTAAAAAGATCAAAACAAAATGAAGAAAACCTAAGATTCATGTGGGATACCCTCAAAAGGAATAAGCTATGTGTAATTGGAATTCCAGAACAGTAAAAGAAAAATAAAACCACTGAGAAAATTGTCCAAGATTTATTAGAAGAGAACTTCCTGATATGATGAAAGATGTGAATATATGCATTCAGGAAGACCAATGAATGCCAAACAAGATAGGCCCCAAAAGAAAATCACCAAAGCATATCATCATCAAACTCATCAAAACCAAAGACAAAGAAAGAAGCCTAAAAGCAGCATGTTAAAAATGAAAAGTTACTTACGAAGGGCAACCAATAAGAATAAGATCTGATTTCTCAGCAGAAACAAGCAGAAGAGAAAGCAATGGGATGGCATATATAAAACCCTGAAAGCGAAAAATTTCCAACCAAGAATTATATACCTGGTAAAACTGTTCCTCAAATATGATGGTGAAATTAGGAGATTTCAAGATAAGCAGAAATT
>NW_006922065.1:649721-651352 GCF_000298275.1 Orycteropus afer afer
AGGTTGGAAAAAGATACATCAAGCAAATGGCAATTAAAAAAGAGCAGGAGTGGAAATATTAATTTCTGATCAAATTGACTTTAAGACAAAAACTACGATATGGATGGAGCTGAGTGAAATAAGTCAATCACAAAGAGACAAATATTGTATGACTTAACTTATACAAAAAGACAAGAAAAAGTAAATGTATGGAGAACAGTGTTTATTAGTGATTGCCAGGGATGGGAGGGAGAGGAAAAGGGAGGGAATAATGATGATAGAAATACCACGTTGATTAAAGATAGTTACACAATTGTTGTAATTGATTGTTGTAATTGCTGTTAACAAGTTGTACACTTGTCAAAACTTGAACTGGCAAAAATTGTGTGATAGATGTATTTACAACAATGAAAAAAAGAGAGTGAGAGAGTGCCTGCTAAGGCTGCTTATGCATAATCAAAAGCCTCATGGGATTTGGTTTTTTGGTTTGGATGTTCAGGGTCATGGTTACATGGGCCTTCTCAATTAATTGACCTAATATCATGTTTAGTCCTTCTGTTCTGCCTTCTAGTTTGTTGGGTAGTGCCTCAAGCAAAATATTGAATGATGAAGAAAACATCAAAAGAAAATGGAAGGAATACACGAAGTCACTGTACCAAAAAGAATTGGTCAATGTTCATCCATTTCAAGAGGTGGCATAGGATCCAGAACCAATGGTACTGAAGGAGGAAGTTGAAGCTGCAATGAAAGAATTGGTGAAGAATACGGCTCCACAAGTTGACAGAATACACACTGAGATGTTTCAACAAATGGATGCCTCACTGGAGGCACTCACCCGTACAGGCCCCCAAATTTGGAAAACAGCTACCTGGCCAACTGACTGGAAAAGATCCATATTTGTACCCATCCTAAAGAGAGGTGATCCCACAGAATGCAGAAATTATAGAACAATATCATTAATATCACAAAAATAAAATATTGCTGAAGATAATTAAAAAATGATTGCAGCAGCACATTGATAGAGACTTTTCAGAAATGCAAGCTGGATTCAGAAGAGGATGTGGAATGAGAAATATCATTTCTGATATTGGATGGATCTTAGCTGAAAGCAAAGAATACCAGAAAGGTGTTTCCTGGTGTTTTATTGATTATGCAGAAACATTCAATTATGTGGATCCTAACAAATTATGGATAACACTGAGAAAAATGGGAATTCTAGAACACTTAATTATGCTCATAAGGAACCTTCACATAGACCAGGAAGCTGTCACTCAAACAGAACAAGGAGACACTGCATGGTTTAAAATCAGGTAGGGAGTGCGTCAGGGTTGTATCCTTTCACCATGCTTATTCAATCTGTACGCTGAGCCAATAATCCGAGAAGCTGGACTATATGAAGAACGTGGCATCAGGATTGGAGGAAGACTCATTAACAACCTGTGATATGCAGACCACACAACTTTGCTTGCAGAACATGAGGATGACTTGAAGCACTTAATGGTGAAGATTAAAGACTACAATCTGTAGTATAGATTACATCTCAACATAAAGAAAAAAAAATATCCTCACAACAGGACCAATAAACAGCATCACAATAAATGGAGAAAAGATTGAAGTTGTCAAAGATTTCATATTACTTGGCTCCACAATCA
>NW_006922065.1:651527-656748 GCF_000298275.1 Orycteropus afer afer
CTTATGCATGTGAGAGCTGGACAATGAATAAGGAAGACCAAAGAAAAGTTGATGCTTTTGAGTTGTGATGTTGGCAAGGAATAGTGAAGGTACCATGGACTGCCAGAAGAACTACCAAATCTGTTCTGAAAGAAGTGCAGCTGGAATGCACCTTGGAAGTGAGAATGGCCAGACTTTGTCTCACCTGCTTCGGTCATGTTATCAGAAGGGACCATTCCTTGGAGAAGGATATTGTGCTTCATAAAGTGGAGAGTCAATGAAAAAGAGGAAGGCCCTCAAAGAGATGGATTGATACAGTGGCTGCAATGATGGGCTCAGGTATAGCAGGGATATTGAGGCTGGCACAGGACCAGACAGTGTTTCTTTCTGTTGTACATAGGGCTGCTATGAGTTGGAGCCAACTTGACAGTACCTAAAAACAACAACTTATGGGATTAAATTGACAGCAGCAACTCAAAAGATTAGATAGGAATTTTAAGGGGCAGGGAATTTCTGTTAATAAAGGAGGAACAACTCAGAAAGAGGGTGAGAATCGTTGAATAACTCAAAGAATGTAATCAATGTCAGTGAATTGTACATACAGAAACTGCTGAATTGTGTGTTTTGCTGTGTATATTTTCAGTAACAACAAAATAAACAAATTAAAAAAAATAAATAAAGAACCCATGAAATATGCAAACCTTTTAGGCAACAGAATGAAGGAGGCCAAAGAAAAATTGCCAAGAGATAGAGGCTATCTTCTCTGAGAGATTTTGCCTCTAATTCTGAGTTTAGTTAAAAATAAGGTTTTCTAAGAGTAACAAATAAGCACATATATTAAAAAAAAAAAAAAAAAAACTACCACAGATATTTTTTCAGTGTTACTTTCTAAAAGTGCCTTGTCCTATATGGTAGCCACATGTGGCTATTTAAGTTTAAAGAAATCAAAATGAATAAAGTTAAAAATAAGTTTCTCAGTCTCACTAGCCATGTTTCAAGTGCTCAATGACCACATGTGGATAATGATTATCATATTATCAGAGATACATGTATTTCCATCATCACATAACATTCTGTTGGAAAGTGCTCTTTTAGAGATTTATTTTAACTCTATTCCGAAATTGGAGTTCATTTTTAATATAAGGAGAGATATGAGCTTTTTTTTTTTTTTTAATGTGGAAATCTAATTAATTGACCAAATGTTATGGTTAAGGTTGTGTGTCAATTTGGTTAGGTCCTGATTCTCAATGGTTTGGCAGTTATGAGGTAGTCATCAAGAAGAGAATGAAGATGATGAGATATGATGTAATGTAATCATCTCCATGATGAGATCTTCTATGAGCAGCCAATCAGTTGAAAGGGAGTTTCCTTGGGGGTGTGACCTGTATCTAATTTATGGACATTCTGGCAAAGCTCTATTGCTTTTATCTTGATCTGGATCCAGCATCTTGCTAGTCATCATCTGACTTTTGGTTTTTTGGACTTGAGGCAGTGGGCTTCTCTATTGCTTCTAGTCTTGAAATTTGTTAGTCCCCACAGTCTGACAAACAAATCTGTCCTGGAAGAAGTGCAGCCAGAATGCTCCTTGGAAGCAAGAATAGCCAGACTTCGTCTCACCTGCTTTGGTCATGTTGTTAGAAGGGCCCATTCCCTGGAAAAGGATATCATTGGTAAATGGTAAAGTGGAGGGTCAGTGAAAAAGGGGAAGGCCCTCAAAAAGATGGATTGACACAGTGGCTGCAATGATGGTCTCAAGCACAACAAGGATTGGGAGGGTGGCATAGGACAGGACAGTCTTTCATTCTGTTGTACATGGGGTCCCTACGAGGTAGAGCCAACTCGATGTCACCTAACAACAACAGTCTATGAGACAGAAGCTGGCTATTTAATGTGCTTATCTTGGGTTCCTCAGCCCCTGCAGCCACGTGAGTCAGGAGAAACCACCAGCCTGGCTTCTGACCCATGAACTTGGGACTTGCCAGCCTCTACAATGATGTAAGTCATTTCCTTGAGATAAATGTCCCTATATATGTGCATATATAAGCATCACTGGTTTTGTTTCTCTAGGGAGCTCAGTCTAAGAATTTGGTAACAAGTTGTTGTTGTTGTTGTTATGTGCCGCCGAGTCGGCCCCGACTCATAGCGACCCCTCCTTGGGTTTCCGAGGCAGTTATCACTACGGAAGTAGGATTGCCCAACCTTCCTTCCGAGGAGTGGCAACAAGAGTGGTTCTCAATAAACAAAAAAGTAAAGAAGAGTTTTCTAAATTGATTCTCAAGTCTGGCTAGTCTTAAAGGTACTGATAATTCTGCATCCAGTAGTAAAGAAGGCAGTGCTAATTCATGGTTTGAAATGAAAACAGAAAAAAAAAAATATATATCACCAGCAATAGATCAAATATCTGTGAGATTGAATATTGGATATTTTCGCATAATGTTGTCAGCATGAGAAGTGTATAAATGTTGTTTGGTGGTCCTACTTTTGCTAGATAAACTGATGAAAGAAAGAAATAAGCTCAAGGCTTCAGAGTCACAGCTCAAGTGCCACATAAAAGAGCTGAAGGTAGCCACTTGTGCCCAGAAAGAAAGCTTTATTTCTTGTAGTAATAGAGCTTATGTTGCCAAAGACTAAACTCAGAGTTTTATTGTGACTGAAATACAATACCAACTGAATTCCTAACCTCAAATTGTATGTGAAGTTTAAGTGAGGGCATTGATTGGAAAGAAATAGTATCCTGAAACTTGGGACAGGGGAAAATGGGCAGACAATCAGTAATATGGGGACATTGGAAACCTTCATTCCATTGAATCACTCCTGCCAACACCACCCTCTCATCTGAAGAGATGACTCTATCTTTGTCTGTTAAGCCACCCTCCTTTCCACCCTCATTTGATGCAGGTGAGTCTGCTGAAATTGTCCTGGGAGGTTGTCTAGGGCATCAACTGAGGCAGATGCCTTACATGACATTGCTGAATGTTCCCAGGAACCACCCCCACTACCTACATTTACTTGTACACCTATAACTACATTTAAGTACCAACGAACCCCAAAAGGTAAAGCACAAAGTGTAAACCAAGAGCAGGTACAATACACTCCAAAAGAACTGCTTGAATTTTCCAATATGTACAAAGAGAAACCTGGAGAATATATATACGGGCTTAACTGTTAAGGATGTATGGAGCTCTGGTGGCATAGTGGTTAAAGCATTCAGCTGTTAATCAAAAGGTCAGTGTTTCAAATCCACTAGTCTTTGGAGACTTGAGGGAAAGAAGAGCAAAGTAAAATCTCCAATTCCTTGGGAAACCATAATATTTAAGGAATACTTTTATCTGCTAACATTTCTCTCTCTCTCAAGCTCCCCTCCCCTGTGTGTGTGCACTTGTGTGTGTACATATGAGGGAGCTCTCATGGCACAGAGATTAAAGCATTCAGCTGCTAACCAAAATATCAGTGGTTCAAACCTGCCAGCTGCTCCATGGGAGAAAGAAGAGACAGTCTGCTTCTGTAAAGATTTACAGTCTTGGAAATTCTATAGGACAGTTCTACTCTGTCCTAAAAGGTCGCTATGAGTTGGAAATGACTCAATGGCAGTGGCTTATTAAGGGTGTGGGATAATGGTGCAAGGAACATAAAGTTGGATCAGTCTGAGTTTATTGATATGGGCCCATTAAGCACAGATTCTTCGTTCAGTGATTCAGCTCAAGAGATTATGAAAGTGAATGTAAAACTAGTCTACTTTGTAAAATTTCCCCCAAACCACAATGAAAAGGTCTTTTTTTTTTTAAAAAAAAAGGTTATGAATGGATCTAAAAGTTTATTTGGTTGGTTCAGTGGAGTATGGACTATGTGGGGACCTAAATCACGTTGAAGTACTAGACCTGCTTTGGTATACTGTAGAAGAAGATATCTAAGGGTTAGGGAAATTTGCATGTTAGAGTGGATTTATGAGATTAGAACAATAGACCTACACATAGAGTACCTAGAAGATATACCTTTTACTACAACAGTGAGGAAAAAATTTGTGAAGGGAGCCCCAGCACCCTTGAAGACTGCTGTGATTGCTATTTTATCTAAGTCAGATTTACAGTGGGAATTCCCTTAATTTAATTAAGACATTTCACTACAGTGGAGCTGGTTGGACCCTGTGGTGGTAGGGGCCAAGTGGCAACACTGATCTGACATAAACAAGGTGGGCTTGGTTACCGTGGTTACCATAAGGGGCAATAGAATCAAACCAGTAATCAGAATAGTCTGACTCATATGCATTTATGGCATTGGCTACTTAGGTGTGGTGTCCCTAGGAATGAAGTAGATAGGAAATCTACTAAATGTTTCAGTCATATGTGCAACTGGAAGAATTCTACCTCAAGTGAATGGCAGTCTAACTTGAATCACTGGAACAGAGAGTCATGAACCCTTAATCAATTCCCAAATTTGCACCAATTTGCAGATCCACAACCCCTTTAATGAAGAGGAGGCTGGGTCCCATTGAGAAAGGACCACATTACACTGCCAAAAATTTATACTGTTATCTTTCTCCAAGATTTCCTCAACGTAATCTATGACTTTTTATGTGAGTGGCTGTTCATTGAAGAAAAGGAAATAATCATACTTTTGGGGGATTACTTGATACTGGCTCTGAATTGACACTAATTCCTGAAGACCTAAAATGTCACTGTGGCCTACCAGTCAGAGTAGCAGTATGTAGAGGTCAAGTTATTAATGAAGTCTTAGCTTGGGTCCTCCTCATAGTAGGTCCAGTGGGTCCCCAAACCCACCTTACAGTGATTGCTCTAGTTCCAGTATGAAAGGGTATTGAGTCCCATCACATACCCATTTAACTATCTTATTTTGCCTATGCAAAATATGGATGGATTTTAGAGAATGACAATGGATTATCATAAATTCAACCAAGTGGTGAATCCAATTGCAGCTACTGTTCCAGATGTGGTTTCATTGCTTGAGTACATTAATATATCTCCTGGTACATTCTATGCAGCTATTGATCTGGCCCATGCATTTTTTTCAATTCCCATTTGGAAGGATCACAAGTACCAGTTTGCCTTCAACTGGCAAGGGCAAAAATACACCTTCAAGACCTTACTTCAAGGGTATATAAACTATTTAGCAATACGTCCTAACTTAGACTGCAGGCAACTTGGTTGCCTTTCTTTTTCACAAGATGTCACACTGGCCCATTTTTTTTTTTTTTTTATTGTGATTTGGGTGAAGATTTACAGAG
>NW_006922065.1:662703-663797 GCF_000298275.1 Orycteropus afer afer
TTTGTCTTTGGTTTTGATGAGTTTGATGATGATGTGTCTTGGTGATTTTCTTTTGGGGTCTATCCTGTTTGGAGTTCGTTGGACATCCTGAATGGATGTATCCTCATCTTTCAGCATATCAGGGAAGTTCTCCTCCAACAAATTTTTGACAATTTTCTCAGTGGCTTTATTTTTCTCTTCTTGTTCTGGCATTCCAATGACATGTAAGTTATTCCTTTTGATGGCATACCACATGAACCTTAGGCTTTCTTCATTTTGTTTTTATTTTTTTTCTGATTGATCACTTTCCAAAGACGTATTCAGGTATTTGTCTTCAATCCCATTAATGCTATCTTCCATTACATCAATTCTACTCCTTTGTCCTTCCAATGTGTTATCTTTTTATGACAATTTAGTATTAATCTTCTGAATTTCTATCTGTAGATTTAGAATCATTTCTAATTTTTCATTTATTTTGTCATTTTATTCTTGTATTTTCTTCCAAAATTCTTCTAATGTTTTTCCTTTGTTTTCCTTGGTCTGTCTTTCCATCCTTTGAAAATACCTAAAGGTAATTCTTTTGAATTCCTTATCAGAGAGTTCCAGTGCTGATTCTTCCTGTGGGATGTGTTCTGGGTCTGTATCCTGTTCCCTTGTTTCTACCACTTTATTCTGCTTCTTTGTGTGGACTGTGATGTTCTGTTGTCTCTGAGATATTGCGGCATTGTATTTAGATCTCTGTTAACTATTTGTGAAGAGCAGCCAAGTGTGATTCAGGCTCTTCTTGGTGACTTTTTATTGTTGGCCCATTGATGAAGAAGAAGGCTCTCGCTCAGTAAGTGAAGTCACTGGAGGTGTAGGTGTAGTTGTGTCTTAAGGGGACTGTTGTTGTCTCCCACTCAGTTAGACACAAATTACAATTGAATAACCATCAAAAAACTAAAAGCACATGGATTAAAAAACACACCATGTAGTCACACAGGAATAGTAGCCAAAAAGGAAAAAAGAAGAAGAAGAAACAAGAAAACCTGCAATATCTGGGGATAGGGACTAAGAGAAAAAAATAGAGAAGGAGAATAATGAAAGAAAAAAAGTTGGGAATAATGCAAAAAGAA
>NW_006922065.1:664253-668573 GCF_000298275.1 Orycteropus afer afer
GCTCCGGAGTGTCCTTGGGGTTGCTGGAAAGCAGAAAGTGTTCTTAAGCCCCAAGAATCTGCTTGAGCTCTGTCTCCTTAAAAATTCAAAATAGTGAAGCCGCTTTTTAAACCTTCAAAATGGCGGCATTCTCCAGACCGGCAGAAGTCCACAGCTCAGTCCGCCTTTCTCTTCACCTTCTCCATTTATTCTCCAGCCACAGTGCACAGTCCTCCACACAGTCCCTGACTAGCAGGGCTGATTTTTTTGGTTAATTCTTAGGTCCTACCATCACTTGGGAATCTCCAAGCTGTCTGTGCTGTCAGGATCACTCAGGATCAGTGCCAGACCGCAGCTCCATCTTTCTCTTTTTTGGTATTTTCACGCAAATTCTTCTGCTAGTTGGGGTTTAGTCCACTTCTATATCCTTCCCTTCAAGTCTCTGGGGTCCAGAATTATTGTCTGTGTCTGTGTTAATTGATTTCCCTTTTCTTTGTTGAAGAGGGCCTGTGCAGTCTTTCTGTGTAGTCCGCCATCTTGCAGTGAATCCTGGCCCATTATATTGATGACATTAAGCTGACTGGGCCTAATAAGTAAGAAATATCAAGGAATCCAGACTTATTCATAAGACATTTGCATGCTCTTGGTGTTTGGTGTTGTCAAGTCAACTCCAACTCAGAGCAACTCTATGTACAACAGAATGAAGCAATACCCAGTCCTACACCATCTTCACAATCTTTCCTATAATTGAGCCCATATTCGCAGCCACTGTGTCAATGCATTTCATTAAGGGTCTTCTTTTTTCACTGCTGTTCCACTTTACCAAGCATGATATTCTTCTCCAGGAACTGGTCCCTTCTGACAATATGACAAATGTATGTGAGACAAAGCCTTGCTCCTCTTTCTTCTAAGGAGCATTCTGGCTATACTTCTTCCAAGAGATATTTGTTCAGCTTTCTGATAGTCCTTGGTATTTTCAGTATTCTTCACCAACACCTCAATTCAAAGGCATCAATTCTACTTTGAGATTTCTTATTCATTATCCAGCTTTCACATGCATATGATGCTATCAAAAATGCCATAACTTGGCTCAGTTTCATTTTATTCTTCAAAGTGACATCTTTTCTCTTTAGCACTTGAAAGAGATTTTTTGCAGCAGATTTATCCAGTACTACTTGAAGCCCTTGGGAAGCTCCTATTGGTGAATCACAGCACAGACCCTTAGAATTCTGGAGTAAAGACCTGACATCCTCTGCAAATAACTACTCTCTTTTTGGGAAACAGCTTTTGTCTTGTTACTGGGCCTTAGTAGAGGCTGGACGCCTAACCATGGGCTACAAAGTCACCATGTACCCTGAGCTGCCCATCATGAACTGATTGTTGTCTGACTCACAGAGTCATAAAGTTGAACATGCACAGAAGTATTCCATCATTAAATGGAAGTGATATATATGAAATCAGGCTTGAGCAGGATCTGAAAGCACAAATAAGTGACATGAGGAAGTGCACCAAATGCCCATGGTCTCCAATCTGGTCACATTACCTTCCCAGTTCCACTTATGGCCTCATGGGGAGTTTATTATGATCATTTGGCTAAGGAAGAGAAAACTTGTACCTGATTTACAGATGGTTCTGCACAATATCCAGTCACCATTCGAAAGTGAACAGTAACAGCACTGCACTCCCTTCTGGGACCTCCCTGAAGGACTGGTGAAGGGAAATCCTCCCAATGGAATGAACATCAACAGTGCACCTGGTTGTTGACCTTGCTTAGAAGGATAAATGCTAGATGTGAGACTATTTACTGATCCATGGAGTGTGGCCAATGGTTTGGCTGGATGGTTAGGGACTTGAAAGGAGCATGATTGGAAAACTGGTGAAAAGGAAGCATAGGGAAGAGGTATGTGGAAAGTCTTATCCTCTCTGAATGGGTCAGAAAACTTAATATATTTGTATCTCAAAATACTCACCAAAGGGTGTCCTTGGAAGAGGAAGATTTTAATGATCAAGTAAATAAGATGACACATTCTGTGGAAACCAGTCGTCTTCTTTCCTCGGCCATTTCTATTATTGGCTTATGAATAAAGTGGCCATGGTGGCAGGAATGAAAATAATGCATGGGCTCAGCAACCCGGACTGACTTACCAAGGCCAAGTTGGCTACTGACACTGCTGGTCCTACAGTATGTCAGCAGCACAGAACAAAACTGACTCTAAGGTATGAAACTATTCTTTTGGAGGGGTATCAACCGGCAAACTGGTAGCAGGGTGATTATATTGGGTATCTTTTATCATGGGAAGGGCAGCATTGTGTCCTTACTGGAATAGACTCTTGTTCTGTACATATATTTGCCTTCCCTGCACACAGTGCTTCTGCCAAAACTACCATCTGTGGACTTACAAAATGGCTTATCAACATCATGGCACCTTAGACAGCACCCCCTTGGCTCTAGGTGCAAAATTTACAGCAGTAATGGGCCCAAGCTCATGGAATTCAGTGGTCTTACCACATTCCCCATCCTCCTGAAGTGGCTTGCTTGATAGAATGATGGAATGGCCTTCTAAAGACAAAAGTATGGCACAATTTAGGTGACAATATCTTGCATGGTTGGAGCTATATTTTCCAGAAGGTAGTATATGATATAAATCAGTGTCCAATATATGGCACTGTTTCTCCAGTAGCCAGGATTCATGGGTAAAGAACAAGGGGGTCAAAATAGGTGTGGCACCACTTAAAATACCCCTACTTATCCACTTGCAATATTTTTACTTCTTGTCCTGGGCTTCTATGCTCTGTGTGTCTGTATGTCTTAGTTTCAAAGGAGGAATATTCCCACCTTGAGACACAATACTGATTCCATTGAACTAGAAGTTAAGAATGTCACTCCTCATGCCTCTGGATGAACAGACAAAGAATGGTGTTATTGTATTACTGGTGTGATTGATCCTTATTACCAAGGTAAAATCAGATTAGTATTACATAATGAAGATGAAGAAGAGTATGTGTGGAACACAAGAGATTCCTGAGAACGTCACTTAGTACTACCATGCGCTGTGATTAATGTCAATGGAAAAGAACAGCAACCCAATTTTTACATGATTATTCATGACCCAGACCCTTAAAGAGTGAAGTTTTGTGTCACCTCATGTAGCAAAGAACCATTATCAACTGAGGGGTTTGCTGAGGGCAAAGTTGATATGGAATGGGTGATGGAAGAAAGTCGTTCTAAATACCAGTTGTGACCATGAAACCAGTTGCTGAAATAAGGCCTCTAATTGTTACGAGTATTTCTTCCTTGTATATGTGCATCAAATATTTTGTTTTTTCTTCATTTATAAAATATAAGATATAACCTGGGCTAATGAGTCTTTGGTTGTATGCATGTTAAATTGTATCATGTTGGGCACAGGTATGACTTTGTAATTGCATTTATTTAGATATTATGTATAGTATAAGGGGATGTGTACAGGTGCCAATTTGCCATGGGGTAGACTTTGATGGTTAAGGTTGTGTGTCAACTTAGCTGGGTCATGATTCTCAGTGGTTTGGCAGTTATGATGTAGTCATCCCTGACAATGAGATCTGATATAATGTAATCACCTCCATGATGAGATCTGCTATGAGCAGCCAATCCATTGAAAAGGAGTTTCCTTGAGGGTGTGGCCTTAATCCAGTACATATGGATGTTCTTGCAACCTTTCTGGCTTTTTGCTCAATCCAGATCCTGTATTCTGGCTCATCACTATCTAATCTTGGTTCTTTGGACTTGAGCCAGTGTCCTGCCTTATTGCAAGCATTAGCCTCTACAGCCCATGAACCAGCACCCTGCTGTCTGACCTTGGTTTCATGACCCCCTGCAGCTACATGAGTTAAGAAATGTCTCTAGCCTGACCTCTGACCCATGGGCTTGGAACTTGTTGGTCTCAACAACTATGTGAGCCATTTCCTTGAGATAAATATCTCTGTCTATGTTGTTGTTGTTGTTAGGTGCCATTGAGTTGTTTCTGACTCATAGTGATCCCATGCACAGCAGAACAAAACACTGCCCAATCCTGTACCAGCTCCATGATCCATGCTATACTTGAACCCATCATCACAGCCAATGTGTTAATCCATCTTGTTGAAGGCCTCCCCCTCTTTTGTTGACCCTCCACCCTACCAAGCATGACATCCTTCTCCAGGGGATGGTCTCTTCTGGTCAAGGTACAGGTTCCTCATGAGTACAATCAAGTGTTTGGGAATTCCCATTCATCTCAATGTTATCCATAATTTGTCATGATCCACACAATCAAATGCCTTTGCATAGTCAATAAAACACAAGTAAACACCTTTCTGGTATTC
>NW_006922065.1:670123-670944 GCF_000298275.1 Orycteropus afer afer
CCAAAACCAGTCCATTTCAGGTCACTAATGCTGAGGATATCAATCTTTATGCATTCCATTTCATTTTTGACAATTTCCAATTTTCCTAGATTCATGGTTTGTACATTCTATGTTCCGATGATTAATGGATGTCTGTAGCTGTTTCTCTTCAATTCAGCAAATGGAGTTCTCGAAAGCTTTACCTTATCCATAGGACTAAGGCTGGTTTTACTCAGATGGTGCAGCTCTTTCCCAGTCCAATTTTGAGAGCCTTCTAACCTAACCAGACTATTCATAAATTTGTGTGGTAATGTATCCAACAGTGTTTCTTTGCTATTCGTAAGGTTTTCTCTGGCAAATTCTTTGAGAAGTGGATGGCCTCTTGCTTCTTCTTAGTCTGTCTCAGTCTGTAAGCTGGGCTGATACATGTGCACCATTTGCATCCCACTGGGTTTGAAATACCAGTACCTCAGCCTCAAAACTCACATCAACACATCACCACCATAGGATAAACCAACAGACATGTTTGTCTCCCTGTTGGAAACCTCTCGTACTACCCTTACCTGGGTCCCTGTGTCTGACTCCTCCTCTGTCCAGTTTCTGGCCTTTTAATCCCCTTTCTCCTGCTCTCCCGCCCTGCTGCTTTGGGCCTGACTGAGTTCCCTCCTTGCTGCTTTGGCCTGACTGAGTTTCTTCTCCTCACCTGGATCTCTGCAGCTGACTCCTCCTCTGTCTGGGTTCCTGGGCCTTTTATCCCCCTTTCTCCTGCTCTCCCGCCTTGCTGCTTTGGGTGTGCCTGAGCTCCCTCTCCTCACCTGGATCACTGCTGCTGACTGCTCCTC
>NW_006922065.1:672019-672825 GCF_000298275.1 Orycteropus afer afer
TTCTTACAACCAAGTTTCTTGGGTTTTTCTTAGTACTGCATGAAATCTATAAATTAATTTTGGGAAAATATAGGCTTAACTTTTTTAAGAGCCCTTATTTTATAGAGCACTTTTAGGTTAACAGAAAAAAAATGTGCAGAAAATACAGAGTGTTCTCATATACTCTCTCTGCCCCCTGTACTCAGTTTTTCCTATTATTAAATAGTTTGTATTGGTGTAGCACATTTGTTACAAATGATGAACAAATATTGATAGGTTATTATTAACTAAAGTCCTCAGTTTATGATAGGGTTCATTCTTTATGCTGCACAGTTCTATGAGTTTTGACAAACGCAAAATATCATGTGTTGACCATTACAGTATCACTTTAATCCACCTAATCATCTCTCCCTCTGTCCTCTAAATCTTAGAAACCACTGATTGTTTTACTGTCTTTAGTTTTGCCTTTTCCAGAATGTCACATAGTTGGAATCACACAACATGTAGCTGTTTCACACTGGCTTCTTTCACTTAACAATATGCAATTAAGATTCCTCCAAGTGTTTCCATAGCTTGATAGCTCATTTCTTTTTATCAATGAATAATACTCCATTGTATTAATGTACCACACTTTGTAATTCACCTATTGAAAGGCATCTTGGTTGCTCCAGTTTTTGGTGATTATGAATAAGCATGCTATACACATTTGTGTGATGGTTTTAGAGTGGACATATATTTTCAACTCATTTGGGTAAATATCTATGAGCATGAATGCTGTATCAAATGGTAAGCCTATGTTTAGCTTTGGAAGAAACTGCCAAACTGTG
>NW_006922065.1:673575-674705 GCF_000298275.1 Orycteropus afer afer
TGTGATAGTTGGAGCTGTGTGTCAACTTGGCTGGACCCCAGTTCTGTTTGGTTGTCCCCATGATAGGAACAGATGACTGAGTTTTGAATGGCCAATCTGTTCAGGGGGACTTTCCCTAGGGGTGTGGCCTGCTTCCAGGATACTGAGGGACATTCTGGGAAGAGAGACATTCTTCTGTGGATTGGGATTCTGCTGTGCTGCCTACAATTGTCTGTGAGTGAGCAGTCCACCTTTTGACCTGGAGATCTTGGATTCATCATTTGTTGGAGTCAACAGCCAGTGTACTGCCTGCCAGCCTTGAATTTCTCGGCCCCTGCGGTTGTGGAAGCTAAGAAAACCTCCAGCCTGACGTTTGCTCCAGGGACTTTGGACTTGCCGGCTTCTATACATTTGTGAGCCATTTACCTAAGATAAATTTCTCTCTCTTTATATATATATATATAAGCTTTGCTGTTTTTTGTTTCTCTAGAGAACCCAGTCCATTACAACTGCTATTGGCCATTTTGAATCAGAAAATCATATGATCTTGCTTTTTTGGGGTCTCTTTCCTTTCCATATAAAGCTGGTGATTATTTTTTTTGATCTCTCTAAACAATGCTGATGGAATCTGGATCAGGATTGCATTGCATCTGTAGATCACTTTGGGTAGTATTGATATTTTTGCAATGTTAAGTCTTCCTATCCTTCAGTATGGTGTAGTCTGATTTATGTAGCTCTTTTTTGGTTTCTTGTAGTAGTGCTTTGTAGTTTTCTTTGTATAGTTCTCTTGTATATGTGGCTATATTTATACCTAAGTGCTTCATTTTTTTAATTGTAAATTGTGTTATTGTCCTGATTTCCTTTTCAGAGTTCTCTTTGTTAACATGGAGAAATCTGACTGATTTTCATGTGTTAATCTTAAACTCTGCCATTTTGCTGAATTCTTCTATTTTTTTCCAGTAATTATCTTGTTAAGTCTCTCTTCAAAGGGAGCTCTGGTGGCATAGTCCCTAAGGCATTTGAATGCTAACCAGAAGGCTGGTGGTTCAAGCTCACCAGTCACTCCTCAGAAGGAAGATTGGGCAATCTACTTCTGTAGTGATACCACCTCAGAAACCCAAGGAGGGGTCACTATGGGTCAGATTCGACTC
>NW_006922065.1:676185-680052 GCF_000298275.1 Orycteropus afer afer
ATATGGGAAGAAGACTACATACTCAAAGGCAGCTACTTAGCTACTCACAGTAGATTCCACCATGAAGTTGATTACCAGTCTCATCATGGGGAATACTACATCCAGCTGTCCAGCCATTCAACCAGGCCTAGCCAAGTTGACACACAAACTTAACCGCCATAGATAGAGAATAAGATTGAGTGCTGATTGGAAAGAGAAATAGAGTGAGATTAGTGACTAGAGAGAGGGGAAATACCAGATTGTCCAAAGTGGGCACATCTTGAATAGAGATGTAGATCCTGATGAGGAGGAAAAAACAATAAATCGTGGAATCCACACAATAATGACATAGTGTAGATAGATCAGGAGAAATTCAAAGAATAGGATATTATCTCTCCATAACTCACTCATTTCTACTACACTGACCACCTCACCCAATGTACAAGTACCATTATCAATTCCTACACCACTAGATCAACAGATGGAGGACAACACCTGTTCACCCCACCTGAAGCTACTCTTCATGTCAAACAGAGACCCTCACACACATCCCCATCAATTATTCAACCAATCTGGAGGTAGCTGGGGAGTGCCTCAGTGCTGCCAAGTTAACAACCAAAAAAACACACTTGGTGAACTCATTTGGATATTAAAATAATGAACTAACTAAATAAAAACAACAACTTCAAAATGTCTCAGAGACAACAGACAACTTCTATTCAAACAAAGAAACAGGACAAGATATCAGAAGCAAGTGACCAAAATAACAAACTATGAAACCTACCTCAGGAAGAACAGGTAATAGAACTACCTGAGAAGGAATTCAAAATATATATATGACCTTCCAAGGGCTAAAGGAAACTATAAACAGAAGCAAGGGAAAGACAGACACTACCCTTGAAGAATTCAGGAAAATCATACAAGAACAAAATGACAAAACAAATAAATAATTAGAAATCATACAAAAAGAGCACTTAGGTATCCAGAAGATGAACACTAAAATTATTGAGATAGATAACACATTGGAAGGATAAGAGAGTAAAATCCAGCTAGTGAAAGAACACAGATCCCAGCTAGAAGACAAATCCCTTGACACCAGCATGTGTGAGGAAAAATCAGAAAAGAGAATAAGAGAAATGAAGAAAACCTAAGAGTTAAATGGGATGATATTAAAATAAATAACATATGCTTAATTGGAATTCCAGAACAAGAGGAAGCAAAAAAAGAAAAAAGAAAAAACACAGAGACAATGGTTTGAAGATTTGCTAACAGAAAACTCCCCAAAGATTATGAAGGGCAAAAAGATATCCATCCAAGAAACTAAAAAATTCCCATACAAGATAGACCCCAAGAGAAAGTTACCAAGATATAGCATAATCAGACTTTCCAAAATTGAAGATAAAGACAAGATTTTGAGAGCAGCTTGGGAAAAATAAAATGTTACCTATAAAGGGAAGCCTAAGCTCTGATTTTTCACCAGAAACCATACAAGCAAGAAGGCAGTAAGATGACATATACAAAATTGTGAAGGCAAAAATTTTCCAACCAAGAATTACATATCCAGCAAAATTGTCCTTCAAATATGATGGTTAAATAAGAAAATTCCTGGACAAACAGAAATTAAGGAAAACTGTAAAAGCCAGATCAACCGAACAGGAAATGCTAAAGTGAAACCTCTCAAAAGAAAACCAACAATGGAAGACAACAACCTAAGATTAAAACATTTGGCAAAATAATCCAGATACCCACCCAAGAAAAGAATTTGCAAATCAAAAATAAGCTTACAAAATGGAAAATAAAGAACCAAAGGGGTAAATCTGTAAATGGTACCTACTACAAAGCAAATAGAGGGAATAAATGGTATAATTACAAACTGTCTATGTGGAGAAGCCAGGATGATGTCATTATGGAACAGATCTGCAAACATAGGGAGATAAAATTAATAAGCCTTCTAAACAAAATAATAAAGGAGAAAATCTTTATTATTTTCTTGAGAAGGTGTATTAATTTTCTTTGAGGTTACCTTATAATTTATTATTATCTTCCCAAGTTTAAAACACTTTGCTATAGCTTGATATCATCTTGACTTCCTCTCCATTTGAAAATTCTATAAATACACCATTTATTCCTTCTTTTTGCTTTATAGTTGTCATCATTTTTTTATGAGATTTTGGTGTATTAATCTCCATTTGTTGTCTGTCATTGTTGGTTCAATGTGAGAAGGACTCTCTTTAGCATTTCTTGTAAGGTTGATCTGGTTTTTAAAAAATATCCTTAATTTCTGTTTATCTGTAAATGTTCTAATTTTGCCATTCTATTTGGGAGACAATTTTGCTGGATATATAATTCTTGACTGGCAATTTTTTTTTCTTTCAGGGTTTTATGTATGTCATCCCATGGCCTTTTTGCCTACAAATTTTCTGCTGAGAAATCAGTGTTGAGCTTTATTTGTTCTCCTTGGTAGGTAACTTTTAATTTTTACCAAGCTGCTTTCTGCATTCTTTCTTTGTCTTCAGTTTTGGAAATTATGATTGTGATATGTTTTGATAATTTTCTTTTGTGATTTATCCTATTTGGAGTTTATTGAGCTTCTTGAATGCATATCTTCCCATCATTCATGATATTAAAGAAATTTTCTTCCAAGAAATTAACATTTTTTTGCCACCTTTTCTTGGGGTGTGTGGGGGGGGTCTGTTCCTGTTCTGGAATTCCAATCACATGTAAGTTTTTCCTGTTTATTGTGTCACATAATTCTTGGACATTCTTTCCTTATTTTTAATTCTTTCTTCTGATTGTTTTAACAGATTAACATTAGGGTATTTGTCTTCAATTTCACTAATTCTGTCTTCTGTTGAGTCAATTCTACTCCTTTCCTCTTGCAATTTATTATGTATTTCTTAAATTTTAGTATTAATCTTCTAGATTTCTATTTGCTATTTTTCTATGGTTTCTAATTTTCCATTTATCTTGTCAGTTTGTTCTTGTACTGTTTACCTGAGTTCTTCTAGAGCTTTTTCTGTTTTCCTTTATTTTGTCTGTGGTTCCCTTGATCTCTTTCTGAATCTGTTGTAGAGATCTAAGGATAATTCTTTTGAATTCCTTATCAAGTAGTTCCAATAGCATTTCTTTCACCAGAAAATTTTCTGGTCCTGCATTTTGATGCTTTCTTGAGCTATCTTAGAGTGTGTGTGTGTGTGTGTGCGCACAACTTGAAGTTATCTGTAGTCTCTGAGACATTGTGGTGTTATTGTATTTATTTGTTGATTATATGTTGGTTTGCTTCATTCTGCTTTTTTGTTTTCTTCTTTTTTTAATATATCCAGGCAATGGGGCATGAGTTCTATTCTGGGCACTAATTTGACAGCACTGGGACACTCACCACCCTCTCCAGGTGGATTTGGTAGCAGGTAGGAGTGAGTCTCTGATCACTGGTCATGTAGAGCAGTTGAGGGCAGCCTGTGTGGGTATTGGCCACCATCTGTTGTTGATCCAGTGGTGTGCTGGAGTGGGTAGTGGCACATGCCCCATGAATGCAGTAGTACATGTGGTAGGTATGGATGGGTAGGGTCACTGGCTCCTAACTTCTGGGGAGAAAAACAAAATAAAAGCACACTGGTAAAGGAAGAAATAAACAAGAAAAAAAAGAAAGAAACAAGGAGGAAGGAAGATAGAAGACCTAAGAAGAGGGGGTAAAAAAAAAAAGCAGTACAGCCCTAGTGCAAGTGCTAGGTGCCAAACATACCTATGCTAGGAAGGTGGCATTAGCTCTGCTGGAGTATAAAATGCAAGCCTGGAGGGGCATGTTTGAGCATTACTGAAATAGAGATGGCAGAAGGCAGGGCACCTGCTCCATGTGATCAGAAACAACATGCAGGGTTAAGAATACAG
>NW_006922065.1:680477-681934 GCF_000298275.1 Orycteropus afer afer
AAATCAGTCCAGTAGTGGTGAAAGCACTAGCTGCCAAACACTGCTGTGACAAGAAAGCATCACTTGCTCCACTGGAGTGTGCACCACCAACTGGGGAGAGGTGAGGGTGGGTGCTGCTGACTGGGAAGTCAGTGGTAGGGTGGGATACAGACTCCATGAGATATAAAAAAAAAAGGGATAGAGAGAAGAGAATAAAAAAAGAAAAGAAAAAGTCAAAAAGGGAGGGGAGAGAGAAGAACTAAGAAGAAAGATAATGAAAAAGGAAAAGGGGAAAAAATGGCACACCACTGGAAGGGGGGTTTTGACTGGCCACCAGGTGGATGAGGCAGGGGGTTAAGCCTGTGGTCACTGAGAGGTTATACAAAGGGGGGAAGATCACAACTTTCTAGTCATTGATCACTGATGTGGGTCAGTACAGTTTTGGGTGGGCTGAACTGATTATCTCATTCCTACCCCAATTGGAACCTTGCTTGCAATAATTCAAAATAGTTGTGCCATGCCAGTTGGCAATTCATCACTCCTTATGCCTCCTTGTTTATGGTTTTCATTCAGTCTCTTCCTCTAACTGTATTTTATCCACTCTTTTATCCATTCCCTTGAAACTCTGGTTTCTAGGATTGCCATTCATATCTATTTCATTTTTCTTTGTTGTAGAAGGTCTGGATAGTATGTCTGCCTAGTCTGCCACCTTAGATCCTCCTCTCTTTCTTTCAGCTTTGTAGTTTTCCACATAGAGATCTTGTACATATTTTCAGTTTATACCTAAGTATTTAATTTTCTTTAGTAACTATTATGAATGATGATCTGTTTTTAAATTAAAATTCCAATTGTTCATTGCTGGTATAAAGAAAAGTAATTAGTTTAGCAAATTAACTTTATATCTTGCCACTTTGCTATAATCACTTATTAGTTCCAGGAGGTTTTCTTTTTTTTTTTTTTTTTTTTTCAGGGTATTCTCTATTTTTCAGGATTTTCTATATAGTCAATTAGATCATTTGTCAGTGACATCACTGTCAAAATGACTGTCTATACAATTTTTGTGCAGTGTTTCAGGAGAAATTTATTATTTTTAATGAAAATATACATGTAGTTAGTTAAAACAACAATTTTTTTTTTTAATGCCAAGCTTATATGTATCAAGCTACTTACAAGGTCAAACTCTATGTTAATATACTTTTTGAAACTTCCGATGCACTACAGTCAGAGCTGTCATTATCATCCAATTACAATGATGTTTCAAATCTTTTAGTTTTGTCTGCATGTGCTACAAGGATATCCTGTTGCTTTTATTGATGCCAGTGTTTTTACAGTCATGGGTTTTGTCATATTTTCTGGTGCTTTTAGCTACAATATTGTGACAATTATTTGTGAGCCATACCAATACTTTTTCTGAGAAAGAAGCAGTAATTAGAGGAAAAAAGAAAAACAAGAAGAGTTTCCACTTATTTACTAATAAT
>NW_006922065.1:682034-685357 GCF_000298275.1 Orycteropus afer afer
TATAATCTAAGAAATATTACATTTAAACAATTTGCAATTATATTCATCACATATTATTGTACAATTAAAGTTGATAATAAACATTACTAAGAATTCTGTGTGGTCCAGTATGGGAGGAGGTCCATGCTGGGGGTGGCATCATAAGTTACCACACTGGGTTACACCAAACCTAGTGACACCAGTATCATCTGTAAACAAAGATAATTTTATTTCTTCCCAATATGTACTTTTTATTTCCTTTTCTTGTCTTATTACATTAGCTAGAACTTTCTGTAAGATATTGAATAAGAGATGTGAAAGGGGACATCTTTGTTTGATTCTTAATCTTAGGGTGAATGTATCTATTTCTCATCATTAAATCTGGTGATAGCTGGAATTTTTTTTTTTTTTTTGTATCAAACTGAGGAAGCCCCCTTCTATTCCTGTTTTGTTGAAAGTTTACATCATGAATGGACATTGGATTTTGTCAAAATTTATTTTTTTTTCATCTATTGATGCTATATTTTGATTCTTTGTTTGTTGATATCATTATATTAATTAATTTTTGAATGTCAAACTAGCCTTGCATACTGAAAATAAATCTCACTTGTTTGTGGTGTATAATTCATTTTATAATGGTTGGATTTGATTTGTTAATATTTTGTTGAGGATTTTTGTGTCTATGTTCATAAAAGACATAGGTCTATAATTTTTCATCCTAGGAATCCCTCTGTCTGGGTTTGATGTTAGGATAATGCTAGCCTCATAGAATGAGCTAGCAAAAATTCACTCTGGTTCTGTTTTTTAGAAGAAATTTTGGAGAATTAGTGTAATTTCTTTTTTAAATATTTGGTAGAATTCAGTGGTGCAAACATCTTGCCTGGTGGTTCTGTTTTGAGAGGTTATTAATTCTTGATACAATTCGTTTTATAGATATAAGCCTTTATAGATTATTGATTTCTCCTTGTGTGAGCTTTAGTAGATTGTGTCTTTCAGAAATTTGTCAATGTCCTCTAAGTTGTCAAATGTGTGGGCATAGAGTTGTTAATAATATTACTTATATTACTTTTAAGAGCTCTGGTGGCTTAGACAATTGACTGCTAACCAGAAGCCTGGTGGTTCAAACCAGTCAGCCACTCCTTGGAAGGAAGATTGGGCAATCTACTTCTGTAGTGATACCATTTCAGAAATCCAAACCCAAGGAGGGGTCTCTATGAGTCGGATCCAACTCGATGGCAGTGAGTTTGGTTTTTGGTATATTATTTTTAATGTCCATGATATCAGTCGTGATGGCCTCTCTTTCATCTTTGATGTTAGTAATTTGTGTCTTCTCATGGTTAACCTGGATAGAAGTTTGTCAATTTTATTGATCTTTTCAATGAACCAGCTTTTGATTTTGTTGATTTTCGCTGATATTTTGTTTACAATTTCATCAATTCCTGCTGTGATCTTTCTTTTTTTATTCTTTTTTTTTTTCCTGCTTACTTTGGATTTAATATTTCTTTCTTTTTTAGTTTCTTAGGTTGGAAGCTTAGGAGTCTCAGGGTGGTGCCAATGGTTAAGCACTTGACTTTTAAGTGAAAGATTGGTGGTTCAAGCCTACCCACAGATGCCTCAGAAGACAGATCTGGTGTTCTGCCTCTGAAAGGCCTGAAAACTCCCATGGAGCAGTTCTACTCTGCATGCATTGGGTCACCATGAGGCAGAATCAACTCTGTGTTATCTAACAACAAAGGCTGAAAGCTTAGATTATTGATTAGACATTTCTTCTTTACATTCATATACATACTCAATGCTATACTCCAAGAAAATATAACAATCCTGAATGGGTATGTGCTAAATGAGAGAGCATCAAACTATGTGAGGCAAAATCTGATAGAACTGCAAGGAAGAGTAGAAAAATCTACTATTACAGTTGGAATCTTCAACACCTCTCTATCAGTAAGTGACAGATCCAGTAGGTGGATAATCAGTAAGGACATAGTTGAACTGAACAACATCATCAATCAACTGGGTTTAATGGACATTTATAGAATACTTTATCCAACAGCAGCTGATTACACATTCCTTTCTATCATTATGTAATGCCTCTGTCCCTGATACTATTTCCTGTTTTGAAATCTACTTTGTCTGAAATTAATATAGCTAAACCATTTTTTTTAAAAAAATTAATGTTATCCTGGTATATATTTCTCCATCCTTTTATTTCAATCTATTTGAATCTTCAAATTTAAAGTGCATTTCTTGTATACAACATGTAGTTATGGCTTGTTTTTAGTTCACTCTGGTAGTCTCTGTCTTTTATTTGGTAACATTCATACTTAAAATGATTACTGATATAGTTGGATTAATATGTACATATTTCTAACAGTTTTCTATTCACTGAACTTATTCTTTGTTTCTATTTTTGTCTTCCACTTTTTTGTCTTCTCCACTTATTTTTGCATTTTATATGATTCAATTTTCTCTCCCCTTTAAGAATTTGCAATAAACATTTAAAACTAATATAAGTCCATTTTCAAATAGTATTTTATCTGTTAGTGGGTAGTGTAGGTACTTTATAACTCAGTATTACCAATTTCCCCTCCTATGTTTGATGACACCACTGTCATATACATTTCATTTATCCCTAAGTTACTATTACCCAATATATTATTGTTATTATTAATTTGATCAGTTAAGAATAATAAAAAAATAAAAGTTTTTATTTTCCCTTTATTTCATTGTCAATGCTCTTCTTTTTAATCTATATATTTGGGTTTCTAATCTATATCATTTTCCTTCTCTATAATGAATTTCTTTTAACATTTCTGGCAAAGCTGATCTGGTGACACCTTCTTCCAATTTTTGTTTGTCTGAGAAAGTGTTCTTCAAACTTTAAGGATAATTTTGCTGATACAGAATTCTAGACTTTTTTTTCTTTAAATATTTTTTTCTTTAAATATTTTATTCTACTCTCTCCTTGTATGCATGCTTTCTGATGAGAAGTCCAATGTAATATTTCTTATTTTTTTCTCCATAGATGTCTTAGGGTGTGTTCTGTAGAGAAGCAAAACCAATGAAGCTTATATATGCATATGTACATATACATACACACATATATACATATATAAGTACACATATATACATACATATATAAGTGTACATACATGTACACACACACACACACACACAGATAAGGAGTTCTGGTGGCATAGTGGCCTAAGGCATTTTACTGTTAACCAGAAGGTTGGCAGTTCAAACCCACCAGCCACTTCATGGAAGGAAGACTGGGCAATCTACTTCCATAAAGATTTACTGCCTGAGAAATCCAATGGGGGTCACAATGAATCAGAATTGACAAT
>NW_006922065.1:685652-686309 GCF_000298275.1 Orycteropus afer afer
AGGCTACTAGCTCATGTCCCGAGAACCAGAGGTCAGATTAAGATGAGCCAGATGCGGGATCTAGATCAAGCAAAAAGCAAAAGAGCTTTACTAGAATTCCCATATATACTCTAAACAGGCCACATCCTTGGGGAAACTCCATTTAAACTGATTGGCTGCTCATGGCAGATCTTATCGTGAAGGTGATTATTAGATCTCATCATATTAGATCTCATCATAGTGAATGACTGCTAAACAACTGAGAATCATGGCCCAGACAAACTGACAAACAACCTTAACTATCAAAAGAAGTAGGGCTTTCCCCCCCGCCCAACCTCTGGTTTATTTCAAGATTTTCTTTTTGTCTGAATTTCTGTATTTTGAATATAATGAAATGTGCAAATATTGAAGTTAGAAAATAAAAAATGAAGAACATGCTTGACATTTCTCAAGCTGAAAGAATTGAATAAGAAATTCAAGCCTTGAATTGCAATATTGAAGGATTCTATGGTGGCGTGGTGCCTAAGGCATTTGACTGCTAACCAGAAGGCTGGCGGTTCAAATCCACCAGCCACTCGTCAGTAGGAAGGTTGGACAATCTAATTCTGTAATGATACTGCCTCAGAATCCCAAGGAGGCGTCACCATGAGCCAGATCTAACTCGACTGCAATGAGTTT
>NW_006922065.1:686494-687931 GCF_000298275.1 Orycteropus afer afer
GAAGGAATACACAAAGTCATTGTACCAAAAGGATTTGTCAATATTCAAATATTTCAGGAGATAGCATATGACCTAGAACCAGTGATATTGATTGAAGGAAGAAGTCGAAGTTGCACTGAAGGTGTTGGTGAAAAACAAGGCTCCAGGAATTAATGGAATACCAGTTGAGATGTTTCAACAAATGGATGCAATTCTGGAAGTGCTTACTTGTCTATGCCAAGAAATTTGGAAGACAACTATCTGGCCAACCATCTGGAAGAGATCCATAGTTGTGCCCATTCAAAAGAAAGGTGATCCAACAGAATGAGGAAAATTCTGTTAGAAATAATTAAAAACTAGTTGCAATAGGACATCAACAGAGAACTGCCAGAAATACAACCTGGATTCAGAAGGGAATGTGGAATGAGGGACATCATTTCTGATGTCAGATGGATCTTTGTTGAAAAGAGAGAAATCCAGAAAGATGTTTACTTGTATTTTATTGACTATGCAAAACATTCAACTGTGTGGGGCATAATAAATTATGGATAACATTGTGAAGAATGTGAATTCCAGAACACTTAATTGTGCATATGCAAAACCTGTACATGGAGCAACACATAGTTGTTTGAATAGAACAAGGATTAAGACCAAGAAAAGTGAGCATCAAGATTGCATCCTTTCACCACACTTATTCAGTCTGTATGCTGAATGAATAATTTGAGAAGATGGACTAACAGAGATGCCACAGGTGGAGTGGTTTAACCAATAGAAGTTTATTCTTTTACAGTTTGGGAGGGTAGAAGTCCAACTTCAAAATGCCAAGTCTAGGGGCTGGGTGAAAGCCCTTGACCTTGGGCTTCTGCTCTGCCTCTTGCTCCCAGCCCACTGAAGCTGGAGGCTTTACTTAACTCAGGTAGCTGCTGGCTGTGGAGGCTGGTAAACCCAAGATTGACAAGTAAAATGACAGAGGCCCAAAATTATCAAACCACATGGCAGGCTACTAATTCAAGTCCATCAACAGTCCCAAGATTGGCAGACAACATGGCAAGCTGCTGAATGACAACTCGACTGCATGCAGGAGTCAAACATGCCAAAAGCTGCTGACCATTCCCAAAGCTCCTCCTTATATACTGAAAGCAGACCACATCCCTAAAGCAGCTACTCAGCTGGTCATGGCAGATTCCACCATTGAGCTGATTGCGAGTCTCATCATGAGGTATAACTACAACCAGCTGCCCAGTCACTCAAAACCAAGCCCAACCAAATTGACACATAACTTTAACTATCACATAAAGAAAATATAAATCTTTACAACTGGACCAATAAGCAACAGCATGATAAAGAAAAGATTGAAGTCAAAGATTTCATTTTACTGGAATCCACAATGAATCCCCATGGAAGCAGCAGGCAGCAAATCACACAACATATTGTGCTAGGCAAATCTACTGCCAAAAA
>NW_006922065.1:688416-689643 GCF_000298275.1 Orycteropus afer afer
TGGCACAGTGACAGTAACAACAAGCTCAAGCTTAGCAACAATTTGTGAAGATTGAGCAGGACTGGGTGGGGTTTCGTTCTGTTGTACATAGGGTCACTTTGAGTCAGAACCTACTTGATGGCACTTAAAAACAGCAACAACAGATGTAGGATTGTTTTTTGGTATTTAATCAGCTTGATGTTCTCTGAGCTTACTGGGATATGTGGTTTGGTGTCTGTCAATGATTTTGGAAACTTATCAGTGATTATTTCAAATATTTTTTCTGTCCTCTCTTATTTCTTCTTTTGGTATTCTCATATGTTATACCTTTTGTAATTGCCCCACAGTTCTTGTCAATTTATCCCATATTTTTCCACTCTTTTTATCTTTTCTTTTCAGATTGGGAAGCTTTCATTGGTATTTCTTCAATTTCACTGATTTTTTTTTCTCTTAGACATATCCAGCCTATTGATTACCCCATCAAAGGCATTCTTCATTTCTCTTCTGTTATAGGTTTCCAGTATTTTCTTTTGATTCTTTCTTAGACTTTTCAACTCTCTGCCTACATTCCTCACCTGTTCTTCTATGTTGCCCAGTTTTTCCATTAGATTCTTAGCATACTAACCACAGTTTTCTACTTCCCAGTCTGACAATTATAAAATCTCTACCATTTCTGAGTCTGAATCTGATGCTTTCTCTGTCTTTTCAGTCTGTGGTTTTCCTTTTAGCATGTTTTATAATTTTTTGAAGAAAGACAGACATGATGCATCAGGTAAAGGGAACTGAGATAGAAATCCCTTTTGTGTGAGGTTTTATGTTTTTCTGGCTAAGAGTTAAGCTTAACTGTGTTTTCTATTTGTATAGCTGTAGGTGACAGAAGCTAAATTTTCTCTGGTTTTCTTGTTTGTATTTTCCCTATTGTCTTTGGGTTTCCCTCAAAACTTCTTAAATAAAATCTAAGCCTTGCAAGCCTTGTTAATGTGATAGTAAAGTGTAGGAGGGTGAGAATAATTCTATAATCCTATGATTATGCCTAAGTCTTTTAGTGAGTTTGTGATCTTTAGTTATGACTTTCATAAGTGCTTTTCAGCTTCTTTTCTCACCCTTTAGGCGCAACAGGAAGGCTAGACCTTCTGAAGTTGGTTATTTCCCTTCCCTCATGTTGGTTGGGAACTCTGGTAGCATAGTGCCTAAGGCACTTGACTGCTAACCAGAAGGCTGGCAGTTCAAACCCACCAGCCACTCCTC
>NW_006922065.1:689743-692842 GCF_000298275.1 Orycteropus afer afer
GGGCAATCTACTTCCGTAGTAATGCCGCCTCGGAAACCCAAGGAGGGGTCGCTATGAGTCGGGTCTGACTTGACAGCTCATAACAACAACATGTTGGTTAGGCTCTGGTAAAACCCATAAAGTTTAGGTTTTGGTAAAATAGTTTCCTTTGCAAGAAAGCCATTATTAAGGAGAGAGAATTGAGAACTCTGGACATATTTCAAATTGTTTTATTTCTCCCTCTACCTGGTGAATACATGAAGTGATTATTCGCTGACCTTTATAGTGAAAACTTGATGGAGGTTCTTGAATGCAAACTCATGAAAGTATGGGTACCCCCTAAAGTTGGACCTACAGGATTTTCTATCTCTCAAGCTAGTCCACACTCTGTCTCCCAAATTAGCCAATTACCCTTTAAATATTAATACTTGATGTTGGCTCCAAGGGCAGCTTCTTCTCCCAGTAAACTTGTGTCTGCCTCTTTCTCAAGTTTTTGGGTGATGATTTGTCCTGTGAATTCTCCAACAGATTTAAGAAGAGGTGATTTTAGGTTATTCAGTTTATTGCTTACTGAAGACGGGAGTAACAATTTTTAAGCTCTTTTCATGCTGAACAGGATGCCAGAAGTCCCCTAAATACTTTATTTTGCACTTTATTGCTGTTAAATACTTGTGTAACTATGTTTTTAGATATATTCCAACCCACTGCTGTCAAGTTGATTCTTACTCATAGTGACCTTGTAGGACAAAGTAGAATTGCCCCATAGGGTTTCCAAGGCTGAAAATCTTTACAGAAGCAGACTGCCACAACTTTCACCCACAGAGTATCTGGTAGGTTTGAACCACCAAACTTTTGGTTAACAGCCTAGCACTTAACCACTTTGTCACTAGGCCTCTTTAGACACATTAGTACTAGCAATATGTGAAGCATTTTCCTGCGTTTTCATAAGCATAAAATATTTTCAGTCTTTTAAAAATATATTATCTAATGACTGAAAATAATATCTTGTTTTAATTTGAATTTTCTAACTTGTAAAGAGTTTTAAGATCTTTTCATATTTCTTTATTTGAACTTCTTTTTCTTCAATTGATATCTTAAAATAATTTTATAGTGATAACATCTATGTAACAAAATTCACCATTTTAACATTTTTTAGTATACAATTTGGTGACATTAATTTCATTTACCATGTTGGACATTCACTACCTATTTTCAAAAGTTTTGCATTCCTCTCAATAGAAACCCAATGTCCCTTAAGCATTAACTCTTCATATTACTTTCTCTTCAGTCCCTGATAACAACTAATAAAATTTTCTTTCTATGAATTTGCCTTTTTCTAGACATTTTATATAAACCCCCAAACCAAACCCACTCATGGCAACCCATAGGGTTTCCAAGGCTGCAAATCTTTATGGAAGTAAATTGCCTTATCTTCCTCACACAGAGTAGCTGGTAGGTTTGAACCACTGAACTTCTGTCTAGCAGCCAAATGCCTTAACCACTGCACCACTAGAGCTGCTTGACATTTATGTAAGTGGGATTATATAATATTGATCCCTCTATGCTTGACCTATTTCTCCAGCATAATATTTTCAAGGTTCATTGATGTTATAAGTTGTATCAGAACTTCATTTCTCTTTATGGCTAAGTAATATTCCATTGCATGCATATTTCATATTTTTGTTTACTTATTTGTCTGTAAATAGTTATGAATTTACAGATTCTGCCTTGGGCATAAAGCTTGCTTTCTAGGCCTATGAGATAGCAGTCCCACAGCCTTGGTCCTGGGCATCGCCCTACTCCTGCCATACCAGCATGGCAGCCCGTGCCCTCAACTTTGGTCAGTAGCCTCATTCTCTTGCCCCACTGGAATGGCAACCTCACCTTTTGCAACTGAGGTGGCAGAGATCTCACTTTTTAAAAGTTAAGTGGTAAGCCCATCCTTTAAAACCTCAGGAATCTGAGAAAGTGATGCCCTTGCCTTTCCCACCTCATGCTCCTTCCATCAATTCTACGGGTCTCAGAACTACTCCAGGGATGGTCCTTTCCATTTCCTAGAGGGGAACAGATGTTCCCAATCAAGTGGCTAAACCAATCCATTGGCCCCATTTTATGCCTGTAGAATTTCAGGAGGCTGACAGCTTTCCTTTATTTCATCCTGTCTCTGTCCCTTCTAGTCTAAGCTGACAGGGATTCTGCTGAGATGGTTGATTAGATCTGTGAATCACAGGCTAATCTCTTTAGCAAATGCTTGTGTAACCACAGCCTTGGTGTTCTCCTTTCTAGGACAAGCTCTGTTAGTTTTTTAAAATAGAATTTCCGAAATCTTTAAGTTCTCTGGTTTCCTTACAGTCCTTAACTTGTAGACAGTCTTCATATATGCCCCCATGTGTGTGTCTGTGTGTAATCCTGTATTTTTATAACTCAGAAATTATTAGGTTTAGGACCCACCCTTCTTAGGTATGACTTAATTAACACAACAAAGAAATCTTTATTTCCAAATATGATCACATCCACAAGTATAGGGGCTATGACTTCAACACAAATTTTCAGGGGCATACAAGTCATTCCATAACCTATAGTTTGTTATTGTTTTTGTGGTCCCCCCTTCTGTAGGGCTTGCTGGTATTTGTTTGTTTTCTTCCTTTTTTTTGTTAGTAGGCTATGTTAGTCTGTTTGTTTAGCGACTTCCTGTAAATGTTTTTGCAAATACTGCCTTACTGGAAGTTGTGGACATTGAAGTCTCTGTAGCTTGTATTCAGATAGTGTTTTGACAGAGACTTTGTTGAACACCATGAAGTGGGAAGAAACCTCTCCCAGTATTTACAAATTGATTCTCTATTGGGGCCCATCCTTCAACATTTATCCAGGCTGTCAAAATAAGTGTCTGAGGTGAAAATATAGGGTCTTTTCAGACTTATTCTAACTATTCATGTGGCTTCTTGCAGTGTAGCAAATTACTTTGTGTGGCTTTTCTACCCATAAGTCTTTGTAAACTCCAAGGTGGGATTTGCTATGAGCAACTGAGGAGCTCCTGATTGCTGAAGTTGTCCACCTGGAGTATTTCTGTTGGGAGTGGCACAAGACAATGTTCTGGGAGGTTCCCACTCTCTCTCAGGT
>NW_006922065.1:693072-697307 GCF_000298275.1 Orycteropus afer afer
TGTAGCCTGTGGTGCTTCCCTAATAAACCCCATAATCTGTGAGCTCTGTGTGGCCACTGCAGTGAATTATCGAACCCAGGAGAGAGGTGGTGGGTACTTTGGGAGGAACGGTTGGTGAAAGGGCTGGAGGGAGGCAGCATGTCTGGCTTTGTAGGAATAGGCCTTGGGTTACTGCTGGTAATCCTGCCTTTCCCTTGTAGGGTTAGAGGAGGTCGGAAGATGTGGCCTCCTTGCCGTTTTTGCACTTCTTTAATTCCACCGTCAACAACGAACTTTTGAAAGACTTAATTTCCAAAAAAAAGTTTTCTCTCATGCCCCTTTTTTTTCCCCCATAATCTTTTTGATCACACTTTATTAGCTCTGAAGGCTACTGGTAGCTATACAGGCTTCTGGCATTAGTAACTACCTCTCCATTCTGCATGATCTCCAAGATAGGTCAAACTGAGATGAGTGACCATTAGGGAGCCCCTGTCTGGTAGAATAGACACACTCAATAGCTTGATAATAAAGTCTGCTGTGCTCTGCCTGGAACCAGAGACCTGGCTTGCTCTGTTAGTGTGTTTCACTGCTGATTTAAAATGCCACATTGGGGAAGGAGTGGGGCACAGATGAGTAGAAAACCAAAGCTTTCTTACCATTTTATGTTGTCTTTTTCTTTATTCAATGTTTACTTAGTGGCTGTAGCTCTGACTGACTTACAGTCTTGGCAAAGTTGATTCTGCCAGTTTATGCTTCATTTTTGGGGGGAGAAAGGAAGGGGTTTTTTGCAGTACAGAAATGTGCAGTTCCTCATATTATCACCTTGCTCCAGACTTCCTATAGATGATTTTCCTTTAAAATTATTTTTGCTAATTCAATTGTAGGTCACTTTGTATATTACAAATGTAGTGGATGTTATGATATGCCCTGTGGTGGTTAAGTTTGTGTGTCAATGTGGCTGGGCCTGGTTGAGTGGCTGGGCAGCTGGTGGTAGTATTCCCCATGATGAGACTGGTAATAAACTCCATGGTGGAATCTACTGTGATCAGCTGAGTAGCTGCTTTGAGTAGGTGGTCTGCTTTCTGTTTATAAGTAGGAGCTTTGGGATTGGTCTCTAGCTTATGGCATGCTTGAACCCTGCATGTGGCCAAGTCATTGTTCAGCACCCTGCCATGCTCTGCCAACCTTGGGACTTTCAATGTACTTGAATTAATGGTCTGCTGTATGGTTTGGTAACATTGCGACTGTGCCATTTTATTTGTCGACCTTGAGCTTGTTAGCCTCAGCAGCCAGTAACTGCCTGAGTGAAGAGATGCCTCTAGCTTCAATGGGCTGGGAGCAAAAAGCAGAGCTGAAGCCCAAGGTCAAGGGGCTTTCACCTAGCCCCTAGAGCCTGACACTTTGAACTCAGACTTCTAGCCTCCTGAACTCTAAGAGAATAAACTCCTGTTTGTTAAGGCCATCCCATTTGTGGTATATTCTTGTCAGAGTGGCATTAGGTAACCAGAACACACCCTTCAGATGCCCTTTCAGGAAAAGTCACTTATTTTACCTCTTACCTAACATATTGGGTACCGAGAGTTCACATTTGTGCCCTCTCTGGAAATTATCAAAGGAAGCTGTGTCACCCAAGGTTTATTTCATGATTGTTTAATGCTAGTGTATAGAGGCATGCCTTTGCTTGCCTTGAGGTGGGATATCTCTGAAAGGTCATCTAAGCTTCAGAAGCTCTCCCCACCCCTCTGGATTGGCTGAGGCTGCTGGTACAGTGATATTATTGTTCAACCAACCTCTCTGCCTAATCCTGCTTAATTTTCTCCCCCAGAGGTATTTTTTTGTCAGAGAGAACTTCCCAATAAACCTCCTGCATACATATCTCCTAGGAGCTCTGAGCTCTGGTGGAATAGTGCCTAAGGCATCTGACTGCTAACTAGGAGGTTGGTGGTTCAAACCCACCAGCTGCTCCACAGAAGGAAGATGGTGAAATCTACTTCTGTAAAGATTTACTGCCTCAGAAACCTAAGGGGGGTCACTATGAGTCAGAAATGACTCCATGACAGTGAGTTTGGTTTGGTTTTTGGTATACATATCTCTGAGTCTTAGAGTCTGTTTTTTCAGGAAACCTGACCTGTGACACAAAATATGGAAAATTGTCCTAGATAGCAGATTCTAAAATGGTATTTTGGAGATAGATCATCCTCAGGCTGGATAGCAATAAAGTCTTTATCTATAGTGTAAGTGGAGTATCGAAATCCTGTGGCATGTTGGGTTGGTACAATCGTTAAAACTTTCACCAGTGTTAAACGGGTACAAGATAATGGTGAAGCAGCATGCAATAGTGATTGTAAACTGTTAGGCATATTTGAAATGTACAGAGGACTTGGCAATTTAAAGGATTATGGGATTGGATAGCTGTTTTCAGGGGTTTGATGCATTGGATAAAGACAATTAAGTACTGAAATTACTAATTATAAGTTAAATGCGAAAGCCAGATGGTTTCCTTGGCAGCATATGAAAAGGCTGTTCTTATGAAGCCAAAGGGCAGAAGAAGCTGAGGACCAGGCTTTTGGCTTAAAGGAGTAAAAAAGCTCCACAGAAAGTTAAATTCTCAACAGGGTAATGTTGGAAGGAAACCGATAAAAGACCCATGAGAATTTTAGGAGATGAGGCTGAATATCTATTTGTAAAGATACACTTCTGAGCATACATTTTAGTTTCCCCTTTTAACCCTTTCTGACTCTATAAGGGTGGTTGTTATAAGTATGGAAATTAGGGGAGCTTCCCTATATTACTATAAAAGTATTTAAATGCTGATGTTTGCAAAATGACTCAAAATGGCAATTTCTATCTGGTCTTCATTTATCATTTTCCTTCATTTCTATTAGTTTTGCAAACTGCCTGGAATGTTTACCTGCTTGTTGTTGTTAGGTGCTATCGAGTTGGCTCTGACTCATAGGGACCCCACAGACAGCAGAATGAAACACTGCCTGGTCCTGTGCCATCCTCACAATATTTTCTATGCTTGAGTCCATCGTTGCAGCCACTGTCAATTCTTGTTGAGCATCTTCCTTTTTTTTATTCCACTTACCCTCTACTCTACCAACCATGATATCCTTCTCCAGGGACTGGTCTCTTATGACAACATTACTAAAGTAGACTAAGTCTGGCCATTTCATCTTCTAAGGAGCATCATGGCTGTACTTCTTCAAAGACAGATTTGTTTGTTCCTCTGGCAGTCAGTATTTTCAGTACTCTTTTTCAATACCACAATTCAAAGACATCAATTCTTGTGGTCTTCCTTATTCATTGCCTAGCTTTCCCAAGCATATGAGGCAATTGAAAATGCCATGGGTTGGGATTTTGTTGTTGTTGTCATTGTTAGGTGCCGTCCAGTCAGCTCCAACTCATGGTGACCCTACGTACAACAGAATGAAACATTGCCTGGTCCTGCACCAGCCTCAAAATCCTTGTTAGACCAGAGAACATCATTGCAGCCAACTGTGTCAATCCATTTCATTCATTGAGGACCTTTCCCTTTTTCGCTGACCCTCCACTCCACCAAACATGATATGCTTCTCCAGGGATTGGCACCCTCTGACAGTGTGACCAAAGTAGGTGAGATAAAATCTGGACATTCTTGCTTCCAAGGAGCATTCTGGCTGCACTTCTTCCAGGACAAATTTTTTTCCTTCTGGCAGTCCATGGCACTTTTAGTATTCTTGGCCAACACCACAACTCAAAAGCATCAACTCTTTTTCAGTCTTCCTTATTCATTGTCCAGCTCTTACATGCATATCAGATGATTGAAAATACCATGGCTTGGGATAGGTATACCTTAGTCTTCAAAGTGACATCTTTGCTCTTTAACTCTTTAAAGAGGTCTTTTGCAGCACATTTACCCAGTTTGATATGCCGTATGAATTCCATGGGCATGAATTGTGGATCCAGGTAAAAGAAAATCTCTGATAACTTCAATCTTTTCTCCATTTATCATCATGTTGCTTATTGGTCCAGTTGTGAAGACTTTTTTCTTTATGTTAAGTTGTAATCCATAGTGAAGGCTGTATGCAGTCTTTGATCTCCATCAGTAAGTTCTTCAAGCCATCTTCACTTTCAGCAGGCAAGGTTGTGTCATCTGCATATCATAAGTTTTTAACCAGTCTTCCTCCAATCCTGATGCCACTTTCTTCTGCATATACTTCAGCTTTTTGGATTTTTTTCTTCAGCATACAGATTGAATAAGTATGGTGAAAGGA
>NW_006922065.1:697466-698788 GCF_000298275.1 Orycteropus afer afer
ATCTCAATGAGTAGTCCGTCAATTCTCAGAGCCTTTTTTTTCACCAATTCCTCCAGCGCAGCTTCAACTTCTTCCTTCAACATGACTAGTTCTTTTCTGATTTTTTTTATTTTAAGAGCTTGTTTTACATTCAACGTTTCGTGTACATTTAGTTTCATTCCCCATTTACCATGCCCAACCCTAACCCAGTCTCCTCCCCTCCCCACCCTGTAACTGTCTCCCTATGCACCTCATATTTATGCACTCCTGTTTGTCCTGCATTTCCTCAGTTTGAATGTTGGTCCTCTGGTGTCCCGTGATCTATTGGTCTAAAGGATATATTACCATAGACTATGTGGGTGCGACATCCTGGGTTGAGTGGTCTGTGTATACATCTTGTTAACTATTGGGCTGAGAGCCAGCCCCTGGGGGTGCGTTTTATTCCAGGCACAGAATATATTCCAGGGCCATAGTATGGGGGTTCTCACCAGATTTCATCTGACCAGTAATTCTGGTCATTATTGAGTTTTTGGATTTTGTTCCATGTTTTCCCTCCCACTCTATCCAGCTTCTCCAGATTTGATCCTTTCCTGAGTGGTTGCCTTTGGTAGCCAGGCACCATCTAGTTCTTCTGATCTCCAGGGCCATTGTGTCCTATAGGTGATTGCTTACAAATGCCCTTTGTGTGTGTGTGTGTGTGTGTGTGTGTGTGTGTGTTTCTTCTCTTCTGACACTAGGAGACCATTAGCTGCATCTTAGATGGCCTCTTGAAAGCTTTTAAGACCCCAGTCACTATTCACCAATGTAGGATGTGGAGTAAGGCTTTTAAGTATTTTGTTGTGCAAATTGAGCCTGGTGTCCCCCAGGACTATGTTCCTGAGGCAGTAGATATTTTGGATCTCTCTCCCATAGTGTCTTGTTGTCTGTGAGGAATTACTCTCTGTCTGTCTTCTGTTGTTTCTGTAAGGGCTACAGGTACTTTGTATCACTGGTGTCTATGCAACATTAGCCTCAGCTCAATCTATCCTTGGTCTAGAGTATACTTCTGTTCACTGAACCCTGTCTGATCATCTCAGGTGTTTATGTGTTTATCTGTAGCCTGGTGTTGGTGTTAATGTCAACGCGGTATTGGCACACTGGTTGGTATTAGCATCTGTCATCTATCTCTTATGTGCACAATTTGTTATCCTCCCATTTCCTAATGTTATCATGGTGGTCACAGAACCTTCCTGTATATCCCTCCCCCTACCCACATCAGTGTGTAGGCCACAACTAGCCAGAAATTAATCCCTCCTCTTCAGTCCCCATCCCAGTAGCCTACTAAGTGAGTTCCCTTTCCCAAG
>NW_006922065.1:699273-699990 GCF_000298275.1 Orycteropus afer afer
TATCTTCTTTGGTGAAGTGTCTGTTCAAGTCTTTTGCCCATTTGTGAATTGGGTTATTTGTCTTTTTGGTGTTGAGCTGTTGAAGTTTTCTATAGATTTTGGAGATAAATCCTTTATCAGGTATGTCATAGGCAAATATTTTCTCCCAATCTGTAGGTTCTCTTTTTACCCTTTTGATGAAGTCTTTCAATGCACATAAGAATTTAATTTTTAAAAGGTTCCAGTCTTCTAACTTCTCTTCTATCTCCTGCACATTCTGGGTTATGCTTGACAGTCTATTTATGCCATAAATTAGGGGCTCCCAGATTTGCCCCTATTTTATCTTTAATGAATTTTATAGTTTTGGGTTTTACATTGAAGTCTTTGATCCAGCTTGAGCTTGTTTTTGTGTATGGGGTGAGGTATGGGTCTTATTTCATTTTTCTACAGGTGGATATCCAGGATTGCCAACACCATTTGTTAAAGAGGCTGTCCATTGTATGGATTGCCAACACCATTTGTTAAAGAGGCTGTATCTTCCCCATTTAATAGGTTTTGGACTTTTGTCAAATATCAGTTGTCCATAGATGGATGGGTCTATATCTGGACTTTTGATTCTGTTCCATTGGTCTATCTGTCTATCATACCAATACCATGCTGTTTTGACTACTGTGGCTGTATAGTAATTCTTAAGATCTGGGAGTGTGAGACCTCCCACTTTGTTTTTCTTCTTGAGAA
>NW_006922065.1:713501-715976 GCF_000298275.1 Orycteropus afer afer
TGAACCACCAGCCTTCTGGTTAGCAGTCAAGTGCCTTAGGCACTATGCCACTAGAGCTCCCATTTTGCCCATAGAATCCTTCAATTTTACAACTCAAGCTTGATATTTTTCTTCAGTTCTCTCAGCTTGAGAAATACCTAATGTGTTTTTCCATTCTGGTTTTCTAATTCCAGGTCTTTGCACATTTCAGTATAATGCTTTACTATGTTTTCTCAAGCCCCCTTTAAAATTTTCTGTTCATTTCTTTCATTTCATCACTTCTTCCATTCACTTTAGCTAATCTCCATTCAAGGGCCAGTTTCAGAGTCTCTTCTGACCTCTATTTTGGTCTTTTCTTCCTTTGCTTTCTTTTTAATTACCTTTTGCTTTATTCATGGATAATGTTCTTGATGTCTTCCTACAACTCATTTGGTCTTTGATCTTGGTGTTCAATTTGTCAAATCCATTCTTCAGATAGTCCCTAAACTCAGGTAGGATGTAATCAAGGTTGTATTTTGGCTCTCATAGACTTGTTTTAATTTTATTCAGCTTCAACTTGAACTTTGCATATAAGCTATTGATGGTCTGTTTACAGTCACCTCCTGGCCTTGTTTCACAGATTATATTGAGCTTTTCCGTCACTTCTTTCCACAGATGTAGATGATCTGATTCCTGCATATTCCATCTGGCATAGTCCAGTTGTATAGTTGCTGTTTATGTTGTTGAAAAAAGATATTTGCAATGAGTATTTCATTAGTCTTGCAAAATTCTATCATGTGGTCCCTGGCATCACTTTTTTCACAAAGGCCATATATTCAAACTACCGATATAGTTTGCCTGCTTTGATTATACAATTTATGAGATATGTCAGTAATCATCAGAGGATAAGGATTAAGGAAAATCTTTAGAAGGGGTCAGAGTAAGAGAACAGTAAGTTCTCTTATATTTCAGAGAAAAAAGAGTCCTGATGTTTTTCAATACTAAATAATCAACTTACAATAATAGAAAAGTTGAAAAACAAGAAAATTCACATAAAGGACAAGTGCATGTCAGAAAAAAAAAAGAAAGAAAGAGCAACATGGGATTAAGAAATGAGAATTGATATTAAATAAAAAGTAAAATGAAAGTGTGTAGTTAATAAAGTCTTGGGGTTTTATTAGTAAAACTTTTCACAGGACACCAGTGTAAGTTGAAATGAACAATTTTCTAAAAGTAAATCCAAATCCACCCAAGTCCACTGCCATTGAGTCAATTCTAATTCATAGAGACACTGTAGGACAGAGTAGAACTGCCCTATATAGTTTATGGAAGCAGACTGCCACATCTTTCTGCCTCAGAATAGCTGATATGTTCAAACTGCCAAACATTCAGTTAGCAGCTGAGCTCTTTAACCAGTGCACCACCAGGGCTCCTTTAAAAACCAATATTAACAGAATAATAAAAAAGATTATATTTACTTGCCTCATGAATCTAATGTAAGAACTTTCTGTAATCACCCAAGTCAGAAGGATTTTATTAGTTTTTGAAAAATTAAACCAGAAATAGAGATGCCAATAAAAACTACTATTGAGAATCCTTCATGGGCTTGTATTTTTCTAGCTGCTAAACCTTCAGAAGGTGAAATGACAAGAAATCCCTAGGAAGTTCACTGTGATAGCATAGAATAATATGACAACACAGTTTTCAATTATTATTTGGTAGAACTCTAGGGTACAGTGTACATAATATGTAGAACATACTTTTTGCCTATTAAGGCCACGTGAAATTATATTCACATACCTACTAAACTTTTATAGAAAAGGACAAAACTGATGATATCTAATATTATCTCTTTTTTTTATGGCAATAAGTCTTTATTTTTTGTGTAGGGTTCCACTGCGGGTTAACGATTCAGAGAACACACTGCTATAATACAGAACTGAACAAAAAAATTTTAGCATGCTGCCTTGCTGTACATGAAAACTGGTGCACTTCTTCAGAGACTAAGACTAGAAAATAAAGTAGGTTAACTCCATTTGTTGATACGCTTATGAATCACTCAGCAGTGCTATTATAGGCTGCCTTTACCTGAAAGCAGAATTATAATCATTCTGGCAGCCTCTGGGAAATTCCTAAATGCAGGTTTAGTGAAGGGTCCAATGAGCAAGAAAGGGACAAATGTCATGTCCCCATCCTCAGGGGAGACAGATTTGGAGCCTGGCTCTGCACATTTCAAGGACTAATATGACCATATTAACAGTTTAATGTTGAGTTTCCCTTACCACATATATTGGCAATAAGCATTAATTGAGAACTTCTGAAACATTAACTGAATACATTGAGGTTTTAAAAGCAGAACACAGAATTGCTTTCACAACTTTTGCCCAGTTCTCACCTGCTGTCCTGCAAAAACCCCTCATGTGATGAATTTTACTGTAAGCCTCTAACATTTGTAACAGACCTTTTTCAACCCTGTTCTAGATATTAAGTACCAGAAACAAGTGCCTGTGAAGTATA
>NW_006922065.1:716076-733663 GCF_000298275.1 Orycteropus afer afer
GCATTAATTGAGAACTTCTGAAACATTAACTGAAAATATTGAGGTTTTAAAAGCAGAACTCTGTCCACATAACAGAATTGGTTTCACAACTTCTGCCCAGTTCTCACTTGCTGTCCTGCAAAAATCCCTCATGTGATGAGTTTTAGTGAAAGCCTTTAGCAATTGTAACAGACCTTTCTCAACCTAGTTCTAGGTACTCAGTGTCAGAAACAAGTGCCTGTGAAGTAGATGTGTTCACAGGGAAAATGGCAGTGTTTCTACTGGAGGTAAGTGTCAAGTGTCGTCTTGATGTTGTCAAAGGAATCTGCTCCCAAGTAATCAGCCTGGCCCTGTTTCCACTGCTCCTTCTGTTCTTCTGAGGATAAAAAAGGCTGTGGTGCAGGTGTGACCTCCCCAAGGGAAAGATGTGATATGGCTGCCAAGGTCTGTTCCACCTTTTGGCATGAGAAGGACTCTTTGACAAAGCCATGTTGAAGTAGCAGTAAAACGTTAGTGGTGAAGATGTCCCCACATATTGAGAAACTCTGGATGAATTATGGTAGTGTTATGGGCATCGCTTTTCACACTTTTTGTTTTGGAATCATAAGTATAATTCCATGGTTTGATTTGTCCCAGGAAATGCACAATTTTGGCATTTGCACTGAATGCTTTAAATGCTGAGAGGTAGGAATATATAGAAATGTTGCTTAGGTTATAAATAAATAGCAAGTGTTTTCTGATATCTGTTGTGGCCCAGCTGCTAAAAAATGTGTTCGGTAAACCCTCATCCCCACCATCAAAGCTACCTTTCTCTAAAGCAATATGCAACAGCTGATTGTATGTTTCAACTGAAGGTTGATCAATAAAGACTCCAGAATTAAAGCAGTCAGGTCACCCTGGGTCTGGTGCTGCTGACCGTTCTTTTCTCTCAAAAAGATCGTCAATGTTTGCTAGAACCAGAGTATCTGCATCCATGAGCACACATTTTAAATACTGTATAAGTGACCACCAGTGCAGTTTTGTTAATGTGACACCAAACTCGGGCCTCTTCATGAAGGGTAGATGAGCAGAATCACCACTGTCTAGGACATCTACTGTGATGACCTCATCAAAGACTGTCTCTAAAATTTTTTCAGATCACACAGAGGATTTGCTTAGGGGGAGTCCTTTTTCTTCCACTCTTAGTTGGAATCAGGAAGAATGTAGGCCAGAACATTACCTCCCAGAAGGGAGCTACAAACCTTGGCTGGAGTGTCTTCCCAAATGCTAGGAAGAGGTTTTAGACCTGTGAATCCTTCATTCATCAACTCGCATCTTTCTCCATTTGGTGCTCAAACCCTCATAGAGTCCACAACCTTTGGAGTGGTGAGCACGGCCAGCCTCCTGGTGGTCCTGTGCTGTTTCAGAGATGAACTCAGGACCAGGGCTCCATTGGCATAGGCATCATTTGTGGTGAGTGTTACAAAGGCCTGATCTTAATATAAAGAAAAAAAAAAAACCCACTCATTACAATACTTTACTACCTGGAAATATGTCCTTGGGTGGTGTAAATGATTAATGTGATTGGTTTCTAACCAAAAGGTTGGAGGTTTGAGTCCAGCCAGAGGTGCCTTGGAAGAAAGACCTGGCAATCTATTTCCAAAGAAATCAACCACTGAAAATCCTATGGAGCAGTTCTACTATGACAAACACAGGGTCACCATGAGTTAGAATCTACTTGACAGCAATTGGTGCTAGCTGGTACCCAAGACCCTTTTCAAAAAGTTATTGTTGTTAGGTGCCACTGAGTTGATTTCAACTCATACTGACCCCATGTGACAGAGTAGAACTGTCCCATGGAGTTTTCTAGGCTGTAATCTTTACAGAAGCTGATTGCCAAGTCTTTCTTCTGTGAAGCTGCTGGATGGGTTTGAAATATCAACCTGCCAAAGATGCAGGGAGGCCTCAACTTCTGACCTCCTCTAACTGCACAAGAGGAAGACAGAATCACCATCAGTAGCCCAAGGCCTATTCCTGCAAGGCCAGACATGCTGCCTCCCTCCAGCCCTTTCACCAACCCTGACACCAACTGTCCCTCCTGCAGGACTCACCACCTTTCTGCTGGGTTTGATAGTTCATTGCAGTGGCCACACAGAACACACAGATTATGGGGTTTATTAGGGAAACACCAGGCTACAATTCAAGTTCAAGAACAATGCTCAGTCTCTCTCAGCCTGCCATCTCTCAGCCAACAGTCTCTCTCCCAGTGATGTCTCTGTCAGCAATGCATGTCTCTTGCATCTCTTTCCCAGCAGCACATGTCTCTCAGGAGCATGTTTCTCTCAGCAGCACATCCTTCTCAGCCAGCAGTCAGAGAGAGCCTTCTGCCTCTAGGAGGCCTCCTTTTGAGCCCGAGCAGAGTGGCCAAACTAGGCAATCATAATATCAGAATTCTAAGCACTTGAGAGAGAGGGAACTTCCCAGAATGTTGCCCCATGCCACGCCCAACAGAAATACCCCAGGTGGATAACTTTTACAACCAGGAGCTCCTCAGTTGCTCACAGCAAATTCCACCACAGAGTTTACAAAGACTTATGGCTAGAAAAGCCATACCAGGTAATTTATTACACTGCACAACCTTTCAATTAGCAGATGAGCACTTAACCCTTATGCCACCAGAACTCATTTTTCAAAAAGTAACTCATGAAAATCAGTTCCACTGAAATGAACTTTTTCTATTAATAATGGAGCAGTCTGATTTTGGGGAAAAACGTAAGTATCAACGTTAAGACTGCAAGAATCTTTAGCATGACTGTCTGTGGTAACCTTCAAGAGGCTGATTGAGCTATAAAATTAAATCCAGTTTTGAGTCTGGACATGCTAAATTCTCAGACTAAATAGTAGTTTAACATCCAGAAGGTGAGGTAATTAACAGATGATAACAAAGAGATGACAAAGTGCATTTTCTATTTCTCTTATAAGGTGCTTTATCTTTATTCAACACAAATACAAATACTATTGCAGAGCTGAACTGAGACAGTCTGACAGCAGAGGCCATATTCTTCACTCTGGTGCTTACATTTCTTGCAATCTTCAGGCTTTTATATTCACTGTTTCCTAAATCTGGAGCAAACCCTCATCCCACCCCACACCCTCCCTTCAAGGACCACTCTGAGTCTCTGCTCAAATATCACCTCCTCATATAGGTTTTCCCTCCCTGATGCTTCTAAATACTGGCCAATTGCTATTAAACAGATTTAGAGACTACCTCATAAGCTCTAATAAACCTGGTTTCTCTTTCTTGAAGAAGGAAGCAGTACCGCCTAGCTTCCTTCGTGGGACTCTTCTCCCCAACACTCACACACAAAAAAAACGCAATCTCAATAATCAGTTGCTGGAACAGAGGACAGGCACATGGATTATTCTTCCTACTGAACCCCACCCTCCCAAGACCATCTGCCCAGCCTTTCTGACATCTCCTGTTCTTCCCTGGGACAATTCTGGGGCATGCCGTATGTCTAAGGGGATCTTAAAGGCAGAAAATTGGTGGGCATCCAAATGTGCAGGACACTTAGGATCAAGCTCTAGCAAGGGTCACTTGGGACACTGTTGCCCAACCAGTGAGTTGGGACATTTTGTCATTAAGTCATTCCCTGTCTTGAGTTCCTTCATTCTTCTTCAAACATTTTCCAACCTGTCATGCTGCTGCCAGGGGCCCAGGTGTCCAAAGCAGCCACAGTTTGGTGACTAGGAGCAGCTGGGCACCGGGAGGGAGGGTGGCCAGGGAGGCTGTGCAGCAAGACTGATGATATCTAATATTATCTTATGTAACCAGGTTGTAGAAGTAAAAATTCCAATTTTGATGCACACTATGCTATAGTAAAATCTATCTGAAAAAGACCAAATTGTCATAACTTTTAATTCTACTAATGTATATTTTTCACTGACTTCATTAAATATAAGAAACCTCTACATAGAGTGATCTTAGATAGAAAATATGGCCCCCCATTCATTTAGAATTTTAAATTATCTTGAATGCCAAATAGTCAATTATCTCCTAGAGAATGCCCATACAGTGTAGAAAACAGCTTTATAGCTGCATTATATTCAGGGGGCCTGAATTTTGCAAAACAAGTGTGAATTAAAATCAGAATATAGGTACTGGAGTTTACTTTGTTAATTCCACCACACTCAGTAGTTCAAGCTTGGTACATCACTGTAATTCCAAAGTGTACTTGTAATTACTGTATTTTTAATTCCCTTGGCAAAGTTCAGGGTTTTCTTCATTAAGTTGCCCACACTTTCCTTTCCTCAATCCATCATACTGCAGCTTCTGGTATTTGAAGGGCTAGGAAAGTGGTATGAGGATGAGACATGCAGGAGATATTATCTGAGATTTCCATTTGGCACTATCTTGCTTGTCATTTTGGTCACAATTTTTGTGAAAAAAACAATTGGTCAATTGACTATATTTCTGTGAGTATTATGAATCTAAGTGGTCTTCCTTGTAAAAATGAAAATGGTAACTGGCATTTTCAAATTACAATATAGACTCATATTAAAATAATTTATCTTGAAATAATCCTTCAACAGGATTTTAGTAATTGCTGGAATATACATTTGGTGGAATATCCCTTCTCGGGAAGCTTCTGATCTCAAGGGAGTATGTAAATTTATAGCGAACTAAATAAGTGCAGATGAATAGAGTTATTATTAGATGATGTCTTAGATTCCTAGAGCTGCCATAACAAAATACCACAAAGTAAATGGCTTTAAAAAGCAGAAATTTATGTTCTCACAATTTTGGAGGCTAAAGTTCCAAATCAGGCTCTCAGCATTCACAGTTTCTTCTGTGGTCCTTTCTCCTACTTTCTAAGGGCTGCTGGCAATCCTTGGTGTTCCTTTGTTTCTGCCTCTGTCATCACATGGCACCTCCCCTCTTGACATTCCCCATGTGTGACTCTTTTTTTAGAAAACACCACTCAGAAAGGATTAAGATCCACCCTACTCCAGTATGTGGGAGAAAGTTGTGGCAATCTGCTTCTATAATGATTATAGCCCTGGAAATTCTGTGGGGCAGTTCTACCCTGTCCTGTAGGGTCAATATGAGTTGAAATAGATTCAATGTCAATGGCTTTTTACTCCAGTATGACCTTGTTTGAGAGCTCTGGTGGTGTAGTGCTTAAGGCACTTGACTGCTAACCAGAAGACTGGTGGTTCAAACCCACCAGCCACTCCTCGGAAGGAAGATGGGGCAATCTACTTCCATAGTGATATTGCCTCAGAAACCCAAGGAAGGGTCGCTATGAATCAGGTCCGACTCGACGGCACATAACAACAACAACAACAACATGGCCTTGTTTAACCAAACTGATAAAAAAAGAAAACCTTTATTTCCCAAAATATGTTCACACTCACTGGTTCAGGCATAGGACCTCAACATATCTTTTGGGAGGAGACAATCCAATCCATGACAGAAGATAAATAGTCAGTTAAACTTTAGAATGAATTATAATCACTTGGATGGCTCGTTAAAACGCAGATTGGTGAGTTCATCTGAATATTCCTGATTCAATAGATCCATGCCCATTCCAAAGATAAGCATTGAAACAGATGTGGAAATTATGTTATCAAAATTTTGCTGAAGATAATTCAAAAATTACCACAGCTTTACTTTGGTAGGAAACTTCCAGAACTTCAAGCTGGACTCAGAAGAAGTCATGGAACAAATTATAGCACTGGTGATGTCAGATGGATCTTGGTGGAATAAAGAGAATACTATAAAGATGTTTACCTGTATTTATTAACTACATAAAGGCATTTGATTGTGTGTATCATAACAAATTAGGATAGCATTACAAAGAATGGCAATTCCAGGACACTTAATTCTGCTCGTGGGAAACTTGTATATGGATCAAAAGGCAATTGTTCAAACTAAGAAAGGGATACTGTGTGATTTAAAATCAAAAAAGGTGTGTGACAGGGTTACATCCTTTCACTCTATTTATTAAATCTGTATTCTAAACAAATAATCTGTGAAGCTGGACAATGTGAAAAAGAATTTGGCATCACGATTACAGGAAGACTCATTAACAACCTGTCATTTGTATGTGATACGGCCTTCCTAGCCAAAAATAAAGATTATCTGAAGCACTTGCTGATGAAGGTCAAAGACTTCATTATGGATGACACCTGAATTTGAAGAAAATGAAAAGCCTCACAAGTGGATTGATAAACAACATAATGGTGAATGGAAAAAAAAATTAAGTAGTCAACAATTTAATTCTATTTATACCAACAATCAATATCCGTAAGATCAGTAGTCAAGAAGGCAAATGACATAATGTATTGAGAAAATATGAAAATTTCTAAATTATCAGATCTCTTTAAAGTTTTAAAAAACAAAGATGTAACTTTGATGACTAAGGTTGATCTAATCCAAGCTGTAATCTTTTTAGTCACTTCATATGCAAAAGTTGGATAGTGAAAAAGAAAACTGAAGAAAAATTGATGCATTCAAACTGTGGTGCTGACAAAGAATGTTGTACAGGTATACCTTGGACATATTGTGGGTTTGATTTTGGATCACAGCAATAAAGCAAATATCACAATAAAGTAAGCCATATGAAATTTTTGGTTTTCCAGTTCATTGAAAAGTTATATTTACCCTCTACAGTAGTCTATTAAGTGTGCAATAATGAAAAATCTTGAAATATTGTGAGAATTACCAAAATATGACACAGACACAAAGTGAACATGCTGTTGGAAAAATGGCATCAATAGACTTGCTCAATGAAGGGTTGCCATGAACCTACAATTTGTACAAAATTCAATATCTACAAAAGACAATAATGTGAAGTACAATAAAATGAGGTAGGCCTGTATATACCAAGGAATTCCAGAAGAACAAACAAATGAGTCATAGAAGAAATACAATCAAAATGCTCCTTAGAAGTGAGGATGGCAAATCTTGTCTCACTTACTTTGTACACATCATCAGGAAAGACTAATCACTAGAAAAGTACATCCTTCTTGGTGTAGAGTCAGTGAAATCAGGGGAAACATTCAATGGGATTGATTGACACAATAGCTACAACAATGGACTCAAACCTAACAATAATCATGAAGATCATGAAAATGGTACAGGATGGAGCAATGTTTTATTCTGTTATACATGTCACCTTGAGTCAGAGCTGGCTCTGTGGCAATTAACAAGAGATCTAGGGTGGGGCCAGAGAATTTGCATTTAGAACAACCTCCCAGTTGATGATTGTGCTACTGGTCTGGTGACCAAACTGTTTAGAGTCTGAGAATATAGTGTGAATGTCTGATACAAAGAAACCTGTGGGGGTACCTGTAAAAGAGGACCAATGTGGGGCAAAACCAATATGAGTTATTTCATAAAGAATCCATAGAACACTTGCAAACCTCTTTCTTATGAAACTTTCAAAGTTGTGTGGGCTAAACAAGTTTATGTATTATCATTCTTATTTTACTGAGGAGCAAAGGGAGGCCAGATAAATCTATATGACTTATCAAACATTACACAGCTAAGTCACAGTAGACATTTTGCTCCAACCAGGCCATTTGGTATTAATACTGTTTCCTTGATTATCTATGCAGAAGAATATTCTGATGAGAATTTTGAAAACAATGAAGGGAGAGTTCTGGAATGTATCAGGTACTTAAAATACTGGAGCTCTGGTAGCATAGTGCCTAAGGCACTTGACTGCTAACCAGAAGGCTGGCGGTTCAAACAAGCCACTCCTTAGAAGGAAGGTTGGGCAATCTACTTCTGTAGTGATACTGCCTCAGCAACCCAAGGAGGGATCACTATGAGTTGGGTCCGACTTGATGGCACATAACAACAACAACAAGACGTTGTAAGTGAGACTCCCTGAGAGGCACAAATGGTTAAGTTCTGGACTACTAATCAAAAGGTTGGCAGTTCAAACCCAGTCAGAGTCACTATCTTAGGCTGGGTTCTCTAGAGAAACAAAACCAATAAAGCTTATATATATATCGAGAGAGAAATTTGTCTCAAGTAAATGGCTCACACAGTTCTAGAGGCTGGCAAGTCCCAATTCCTGGATCAAACATCAAACTGGAGGCTTCTCCTGACTCACACAGCTGCAGGGGCTGACAAGCTTGAGACTGCAGGCAGTATAACAGGAGGCTGACTTTGACAGATGACAAATCCAAGATCAGCAGACTCACAGGACAGTTGTAGGCAGCACAACAGGATCCAGATCCACAGAAGATTCCTGAATTTTCCCAGGATGTATATTTATATATTTTAAGAAGGTCACACCTCTAGGGAAACTCCTTTTCAACTGATTGGCTCCTCAAAGCAATTACCACTGTCAGATCTCACCATGGGAACAACCATATGACTACTTAAACCACTCAGAATCATGGTCCAGCCACCTTGATACAAAGCCTTAACTATCACAGTCACCTTGAAAAAAAGATGTGGGAGCATGATTCTACTCTGACACACATAAGGTTGCCATGAGTTTATGGCAAGTAGTTTTCTTGGTTTTATGTTGTCAGTGATAGCACAATGTGAATTCATTGGGCTGTCATGCAAAAAGAGGGGATGATCTATGTATATGAGATGGCTGGCAAATAGGGAAATCTGACCATAAGGAGGGGTCAGGCTAAGATGTAGTTGGAGATAGAGGGAAGAATCAAGTCAAAAGTAGCTAAGGAGGGGCCCTAGTGACCTAACTGTGCAGGTAAATCTTATCTGGAAGCAAATGGGGAGATTCTCACAAGTGAGGTGGCTGAGGAGCAGATATGGAGGATTGTTTCAGCTTTAGTCTTGAGACACATGAGCAAAGTTTCAGCAAAAAATCACAGAAAGGACATTTCCATGGTTTTGATTGATTCAGTGAAAAGAAGAGGTTAAAATTTATTGAACTAATAATGCCATGACTCTAAAAGTTCCAGATGTAAGATGGAAAAATCCCCGCATTGCTGCAGGGACTGGTACACACAGCAAGTACCTAAAGTTTTCTTTGTATTGTATCCAATTGGACATATTGGGGCCAATCTAGACATTACCATGACTCTATTTGGAACACTAAAGCATCAAGAAGTGCTTAGAGAGGGGTTTAAAGGCAGAAGGCTTATGAGAAAAAAGATAAACCATTCTCAGAATAAGGAGTAAATAGCAGAAAGTGTAAAGTTTTCAGAGGATTCTTTAGAATTAATTGCAGATGGTTTCTGAGAATTTACTATAATTAGTGAGGAAGATCTGATACAAAGAAACTGTCATTACAGATAGAGGAATAAATGGGGGAAAAACAGCATGAGTCTCATTGGAAAGAACGAGTGAAGTTTGAACAATAATGGGAAAAGATAATTTAGAATCAGTTCAGAAGAGTTCATCAGGAATTTCACCACTATCTAAATGGAAGGAATGTTCTTGCTTCAACCTTGTGCCATTTAAATATCTTCTGGACGAAAATATGGGCACATTTGATAAGGTGCTGTTTTGGTTACCTAGTGTTGCTCTGACAGGATTATACCACAAAAGGGATGGCTTGAACAAACAGGAGTTTTTTCTCTTACAGTTTGGAGGCTTTAAGTCCAAGTTCAAAGTGCCAGGCTCTAGGGGCTAGGTGAAAGCCCCTCAACCTTGGGCTTCAGCTCTGCCTCGGTTCCTGGGTCACTGAAGCTAGAGGATTTTCTTCATTCAGACAGCTGCTGGCTGCTGAGACTGACAAGCCCAAGGTTGACATGTAAAAAGGCAGTCCCAATGTTATCAAACCACACGGAGGCCATTAATTCAAGTCCACTCAAAGTCTCAAGTTCAGCAGAGCATGGCAGGCTGCTGAACAATAGCAGGGCTACATTCAGGGTTCAAGTGAGCCATAAGCTAGACACCATTCTCAAAGCTGTTTCTTATATACGGGAAGCAGACCACACACCCAAAGCAGCTACTCAGCTGCTCCAATAGATTCCACCATGGAGTTAATTACCAACTCACCATGGGGAATAAATACATTCAGCTGCCCAACCATTCAACCAGGCCTAGCCAAGCTGACACACAAACTTAACCACCACAGATGCTCTTTTTCTTAAATTTAGGGATCATCCCTAGTGACAAATGTAACTATGCATCAATTGACTTATCTGTTTGCTCATCTCCTTACTTCCATATCTTCTGTCTATATGTATAGTTCATGTTCACACTTGGCATTTGATTTTCAAGCTAAAATTCCAAAAGGTATGTTCTATGGTGTGAATCTTGAGTACCAATTACCTATAAATTTATATGGGAAAGAGGACTCAAATTTTTTTTTTTTTTTAGAAAATTCTAGGTCTTCTCTATATACTGTTTCTCGCCCACATCTATGAACAGCTGACTACTTGCTTTCCTTTGAATACTCAACTTCTGCATTTTAATTTTTTAAAACTTTTAGATGTTTATTCAATCCAACGTAAGATATATGTACTTCACGTGTATTTAGAGAGCATAACCTTGAATTTACTCTTAACAGTGCATCACTAGGGAGAAGTGGGTGGTGCGGATCATGTCGGGTGACACTGTCAGAGTGATGACATCAAAATGACTGTCTATAAAATTTTTGTGTAGTATTTTAGAAGAAATTTATTACTTTGTTTTATAAAAATATCCCTGTAGTCAGTTATAACAAATAAACCTTTTTTTCATAAGCCTAGTTTATATGTATCAATAGATCTATAAGGTGAAAATTCTAATTTACTTTTTGAACCTTCTAATATACTCTGATCAGAGCTGTCATTATTACCCAATTACAATCATGCTTTGAATCATGTGGTTTCCTCTGCATGTGCCAGAGGCACACACTGTTGTTTCCTTTGCTGCCAGTATTTTTATATTTTTTCAAATATCCTGGTGTTTTAGCTACAATATAGTGGTAATTAGAATTTGTGCACCTATATCAATAACTTTTTTTGAGAATGAAATAGGAATTAAAGGAAAAAGAGAAAAATAAAAGGCTTCCACTCAGTAACTAATAATATAATTCAATGTAGAAGGATTTTACAACAATTTTGTTGTTGTTATTGTTGTTAAGTGCCGTAGAGTTGGCTCCTATCATAGTGACCCTATGGGCAAGAGAATGAAATACTGCCCAGTCCTGCACCATCCTCACAACAATTCTTGCTATGCTTAAACATTGAATTACATTATTATTTCTTTGTTATAACTGATTACAGGGATACTTACCACCACTGTGTATTCATATAATCTAAGAAATACTACATTTAAGCAATTTACAGTTATGTTTATCATGTTATCTATGATTAAAATTGATAGTAAACATTACTAAGGGTTATGTATGATCTAAGGAGCTCTGGTGGTGCAGTGCATAAGGCATTTGACTGCTAACCAGAAGGCTGGCTGTTCAAACCCACCATTGAAGGAAGATGGGGCAATCTACTTCTGTAGAGATTTACCTCCTTGGAAACCCAATAGAGGTTACTATGATTTGGAATCTACTCAGTGGCAGTGGGTTTGATTTGGTTTGATGTATGATCTAGTATTAGAGGATATACATGGAAGGGTTAGACCATGAGTTACCACATTGGGTGACATCAACCCCAGTGACACCATTGACTCTTAACTGATATTACCAAAAGCTTCATCCTATAGAGGATAGTAAGCCTCATTCTATAGAGGGCAGTCAAGGAACATGCAAACTCTTCATTTCTCTAAAAACTTTAAAAGTTATTTTTGGATTCACTTAGACCACCACAGAGCCCCACACCTTGACTACGTTGCTTTTGCCTGACCTCCATCCTAATATTCCTTTTTTCTTTTGAACTGAATCACACTTTAGTCTTTGCTCATTGACCTGTATTGGGAGACATTGCAAGAAAATCTCAGTGCAACTGATTGTTGTATTTATTGAACAGTGTTGCTGAGAGTTTGGATGTTTATTATTGCATTAATTCTCTCTCCTTTATATGACCCCTTGGGAGAAATTCCTGTCTGGCCTGTATAGTGCTACCCGTTAACTCTTATTTGTTTTTATTTTCTAGTTGTCTTGAACAATTTTCTTCCCTCTTTGCGTTGATTACTAGAAAGCTTAGAGCCAAATTCGTGACTCTTATCTTGTAAGTGCACAGGTCTTTACACTAAGCATTTTATTTCTTAACCTCACATATGGCTTCCACTTGCTTTTCTTATGGATATTTTCTCTCTTTCTCATTTAATCAATTGATTTATTTTTGTTTTTGCTATAGTATGTATTTTGTAAGCTGCTCAATGTTCATTTTTAAGTGTGAGTTCAAGGCTTTATTCTGCTCCCTGTTTCCCCATGAATTCAACCTCAAGAAAGGGGAATGCTGGAATAGTTCAGAACAGATGACAACTCAAGGATCTTGGAGGTTGAATTTTGATTTTATGAAGCCTGGGAATCTTTCATAGGATATCAGCCATTGTTAATCTTACTTATTGAATGCTAGATATTATTGTGCTCCCATAAATATTTCTCAGCTTGTTCTGGGATGCATTTAAGTTCCTTGGAAACAGTTTGTTCCTTTTAAGTCTTGCTTTTAAGATTTGTTAGGAACAGAACAGCATTCAGTTTAGGAATAATTATTCTTCATATTAAGGCAAGCCTACCACCTGCCTGACAGTTTGCATGCTGTGGTGGCTTGCATTTGGCTATGATGGTGGAAGGTATGCCATTGGTATTCTAAATATCGGCAGAGTCATCCTTAGTGGACAGATTTTACTGAAGCTTACAGAGTAAGACAGACAAGGAAGAAAGACCTGACAATATACTTCTGAAAATTAGTTAATGTAAACCCTATGGACCACAGAGTATTATCTGATACAGTACTAGAAAACAAGCCGCAAGATTGGAAGGCAATATACAACAGCCATAATAATGAATTCAAACATACTAATGATCATGAAAATGGTGCAAGACTGGGTTACATTTTGTTCTCTTGTACATGGGGTGTCCATGAATCTGAGGTGACTCTATGATCCTTTTGATTATTCTACCAAATACACCACTAATTACAAGGTTTTTTCAGTCCATCAGTTGAGAACAGGCACTATTACTAGATCTTTGTTAGCACCAAATACTGTTCCCTCTAATTCTTTTGGATGTTTCTTTCTTTGGCCTTGGGTAGTTTCACTGATCAGTATTAAGCTTAATACTTGAATGGTCTTTTAGTCAGAATTCTCTAGAGAAACAGAACACACACACACACACACACACACACACATAAACACAGAGAGAGATTTACTTCAAGGAATTAACTCACAAGTTTGTGGGGTTTGGCAAGTCCAAAATTGTAGGTTAAGTGGCAAGCTCAAGACTTCTTCAGGCTTGCATTCCAAGAACTATAGATTAGCCTACCAAAAAAGTGCAGAGTAAAAAGAGAGAGAGTGAGTTCTTCCAAAACATCTGTTTATATTCTGTAGGCAGAACACATCATATGGAAACTGGGTTTTCAACTGATTGATTGATTATATTACATTACGGAACAGCAATTAGACTAGTATTTGGCCAAGAACTCAGAACCATAGCCTTGCCAAGTTGATGCGTAGTATTAACCATCACAGTGGAGACCCTATGAATATTTTCAGAATTCTCCCTCTTTGCAACTATCTGCTCTATAATGTTCTGTTTTGTTATCTTTAGATATCTTGATCAATATCTTAGCTATCTAGTGCTACTATAACTAAAATACCATAAATGGATGGCTTAAAAAATGGAAATTTATTTTCTCACATTTTAGCAATATGATAGCTAGAAGTCCAAATTCAGGATAGCAGCTCTTGGGAAAACTTTCTGTCTAGGTCAGCTCTGGAGGAAGGTCTTTGTCTCTTTGAGCTTCTGCCCCTGGGTGATCTTCATGTGGCTTGGCATCTCTCTTCCCCCATTTCTCTTTGCCTAATCTGCTCTATCTCTTATAAAAGATTAACTCAAGAAACCCTACACTAATCCTACCTCATTAACATAACATAAAACTTATTCTTAAATGGGATTATAATCACAGGTTTAGAAGTTAATATTTATGGCACACATTTTTTTGGGGGGGGCACAGTTCAGACCTTAACAGTTGCCTAGGCATTTTAGCAGGGAGCTCTGGTGTGACTGCTAACCAGAAGGCTGGCAGTTCAAACCCACCAGCCACTCCTCGGAAAGAAGGTTGGGCAATCTACTTCCATAGTGATACCGCCTCAGAAACCCAAAGAGGGGTCGCTATGAGTCAGGGCCAACTCGACGGCACATAATAACAACAAAAACAACAGGCCTCTTAGCAATGTTTACTCAACTAGAAGTTGGCCACATTCTGTTTGAATTTTCACTCCATACACAGTAGCCTGGAAACTCTATCAAAGCAATAAACTGGGGGCAATTTTCCTGTCTCTCAGGGATCATATCATTCATAGCTCTGTGTCTAATGTCTTGAAAAGTCATGCTTTCATATACTTTTGCCAGTATTTAATTTGTTTCTGGTGGGAGGGTAAATTCAGTCACTATTACTATATCTTGATTAGAAAAAGTTACTAGACACCCTTTCTTTGATTTTAAGTTGTAGATTTCTAGGAGCCCTGGTAGCATAGTGCTTAAGGCACTTGACTGCTAACCAGAAGGCTGGCGGTTCAAATCCACCAGCCACTCCTCGGAAGGAAGATGGGACAATCTACTTCCATAGTGATATCTGCCTCAGAAACCCAAGGAGGGGTCACTGTGAGTTGGGTCCGACTCAACGGCACACAACAACAACAGTCAGTTCAAATGTAGGGCTTGTCAGCACAGAAGGAACTGCTGTTTCCCTTGGTATCCTTTGCCTTGGATTAATGTTTCCTTAACACTTTATTCCCCATCAACTAGAAAGATGCTGAGACTCAATATTAGCAAGTGTATCTGGTAAAAAGGAGCCTAGGAGATCACTCAATCTCCTTTAAAATTTGACCTTCATAGAGAAGCACAAAAGGCATGCTTACATTTTAATGTAGCTCACAGGACTCAGAGTTCTCGAATGACTGGAGAGTCACTGTGTCAAATCTGCCTCTAATGCAATCACTAGTTGACTGAATATTAGGATATTCAGAATTTTGTCCAGATATTTTTCCATCTTCTATGACTAATATAAGAAGCTCTGGTGGTGTAGTGCCTAACTATTTGACTGCTATCCAGAAGGCTGGTGGTTCAAACCCACTAGCTGCTCAGTGGAAGTAAGATGGGGCAAGCTACTTCTGTAATAAATATTTACCACCTCAGAAATGCAATGGAGGTCACTATGAGTCAGAATTGACTTGATGGTAGTGAGTTTTTTTTTTTTTTCTTTTTAATGACTAATATGGTAAATCTACTTTGGCACAGAAGGGGATAAAAGAAGGAAGAACTTTTACTTAAATGCCAGAATTGTGCTTCTCATTATACAGTTTTTTGTATATAGTTCTCTCCCTGTGGTGTGCACTCAATTTTTGTCAATTAACCTTTATTATTTTTAGAGCTTGAATGAAAGTCTTCTCTAGATCTGCTCATTGCTAAGTATTTGAATTTAATGGGTCCAGATGTTATCTATAGCTCAGGAGAGCAAAATAAGCAGATGAGATAAGCAGTCCTTTTGCAGGTGTTCAGAGCCAGTGATAATCTTTTCTGCACATGCCAAAGCTCACATTAAGTCTGAGTGTGCAGATACTTAATGTTGTTGTTGTGTTTTGACATCAAGTTGGATCCAACTCATAGAGACCCCTCCTTGGGTTTCCGAGGCGGTATCACTACGGAAGTAGATTGCCCAACCTTCCTTCCAAGATACTTAATAGTCATGGAAACTGAGCTCAGAATAATTTAACAACTATCAAAAGTTTATACTTAAAAAATTCTAATCCTGCTCTTAAGAGTAATTAGCCTTTACCTAGGCAGAGATTACCAAGCAATTTTTCTTCACATGCTTACTCTTATAGTTTATGACAAGAATATTTTGACAGTATTGGAAGGTATCTCAATGGGAAAAGGTTGAATATTTTTATGATACTATGGCTTTAGAGGAGCTCTGGTAGCATAGTGCCTAAGGCACTTGCCTGCTAACCAGAAGGCTGGCGGTTCAAACCCACCAGCCACTCCTCGGAAGGAAGGTTGGGCAATCCTACTTCCGTAGTGATGCTGCCTCGGAAACCCAAGGAGGGGTCGCTATGAGTCAGGGCCGACTCGACGGCAAACAACAACAACAACAACAACAATGGCTTTAGAGTCAAATGATTGATGATATTCAATCTTGCTTTCAGAAACAGATGATAATGGAAAAATTTTAATGGGGAAAGTTGTTGTTAGGTGTCATTGAGTCATCTCTGACTCATAACAATCCTATATACAACAAAATGAAACACTGCCTGGTTCTGTGACAGCCTCACAATCCTTGCTACACCTGAGCTCATCATTGCAACCACTGTGTCAATCCATCTCATTGAAGGTCACCCCCCTCTTTGCTGATTCTCTACTTTACCAAGCATGATATCCTTCTCCAGGGAATGGTCCATTCTGACAACATGATCAAAGTAGGTGAGAGGAAGTCTGGCCATTCTTGCTTCCAAGGAGCATTCCGGCTGCACTTCTTCCAGGCAGTTTGTTTGTTCTTTTGGTAGTCCATGGTACTTTCAGCATTCTTCACCAATACTACAACTCAAAAGCATGGTTGATATAAATCATCAAATAAACACTAAAGTTCAATCACTTGAAAGCAATAATTGAGAATCTCCCTCCTCCCCGGCCATTTTCTTGGCAACACAGAACATCAAGTAGGTAGTTTTTGACCACTTGATTAAGTGAGTTATCATCCAGTGGGAAATCTTGGAGTCCTTGAGTGATGCAAACAGTTAATTGTTTGATTACTGATCAAAAGGTTGGAGGTTGGAAATTACCCAGAATCACCTTGGAAGAAAGGTTTGGTGACCTACTTCTGAACATCAAAGAATGATTTGATTATTATGGAGCATAGTTCTACTCTGACACACACCTATGGGGTCATCATGAATTGGGTTAAAGTCAATTTGATAGTACATGTTTTTGAGAAATCTTAAGATGGTAGTATGGTACAACTGAATGCACACTACTAGCAAAGGTTCTATCTGGGCTTAGATCTGCTATGAAAAGATGTGAGTTTAAAATGTCCTGGGCCAAATTTACAACTCTATACATGTTCACATTCTTGCCAAAGAGGAAATTTCTCATTCATTGAACAGATATTTGGTGAGCACCTACCAATTTTCATGTACCAAAAACCGAAGGGAGATTAAGTTGGAAATAGAAATACCGTATAATCCAGCATTCTCACTACTAAGTATAAACACTAGACAAATAAGAGCCATGACACAAACAGATATACGCACACCCATGTTCATAGCAGTATTATTCACAGTAAAAAGATGGAAACATTGTAAGTGCCCATCAACAGACGAATGGCTAAACAAACTATGGTACATACATACATTGTAATACTATGCAACATTAAAGAATGAGTCTGTGAAATACTTCATAATATGGATGAACCCAGAGGACATTATGCTGATTAAATTAGTCAATCACAAAAGGACAAATGTTGTATGAGACTACTACTATTAAAAGTTAATAAAAGGTTTATACACAGAAATAAATTGAGGTGGAAG
>NW_006922065.1:733983-741509 GCF_000298275.1 Orycteropus afer afer
ACTCATAGCAACCCCTCCTTGGGTTTCCAAGGCGGTATCACTATGGAAGGAGATTGCCCAACCTTCCTTCCGAGGAGTGGCTGGTGGGATTTGAACTGCCAACCTTCTGGTTAGCAGTGCCTTAGGCACTATGCCACCAGAGCTCTCATGTAAAAGTCTTAGTCATAACCAAATACCATGAAGGAATGAGTCACTAGGTGTGGAGGCTCAGGACCATAGTCTCAGGGGTCATTAAGATCAATTGAGATAACATAGTCCATGAAGGCAGTATTCAACATCCTACTTTTTTGAGTAAGGACTGGGGCCTTAAAAGCTTGTGAGCATTCATCTAAGGTGCAACTATTGGTCTCTTTCTTCCAAAGCAAAGAAGAGTGAAGAAAATCAAAGACACAGAGAACAACTTGTCCAAATGATAAACAGATCACCAGAACCCCAGGCTCCATGACTCTGAGATCAGAAGAATTATAGGGTGCCCATTTACCACTGCTGACCACTCTGAAAGGGATCACAATAAGAAGCCTTGGAAAGAGGAGGGGAAACTGTGGTACAAAACTCAAAATCATAGAAAAAAGACCAGACTTAGTGGTGTGATAAAGACTGATAGAATCCCCAAGACAGTGGCCCTTAGACACCCTTCAAGCTAGGAAATGAACTTAACCCCCATGACTCAACTGGCAGCCATATGATAGGCAGATCTATAAGATGAATAGTAAGATCAGGAGGGTATGCACTTATTACAACAATTAAGCATATGAGATAAAGAAGACAGCATTTGCCCAGGGATAGAACTAGGACAGTGGGAGGGAATGAGAGGAAAGAATGAAGGGAGGGGGTGGACATAGGGAAGAAGTGGAACAATATTCTTACAGTGTGGGGATTGCAGTAAATGTCACAAAACAGAATGTGTATGGATTGTTGTAAACTAATTTGCTCTGTAAATCTTCACCAGAATCTCAATTAAAATTTTTTTAAAAAAAGGGAGAAATGGCAAAGGTGAATGAGGCAGACTCTGCCTCAAAGAATTCCCCATTTGAAGACCATCCCAGTCATTCACTGGGCATATCCCATAGGCCTCATTTCTTCTTTGTTGCCTATTTTGGCAAAGTGCATTATTGAAAAGGAGAAGGTTATAGCTTACAAGCTGTAACTGTATGGTTAAAATCCATTTGTCTACTTTCTGTGCTGCATTGCATTTTTTTCATCTTTCTCTACTAATTAACAATCTCCCCCTTAAATAGGACATGCTTCTAATGATTACTTTTCTATCCTTTCTTTCTCTTTGCCTCCCCACCAGAACCACAGCTGGTGACTCTATGTCAAAAATGGTTTCATAAATTTCAATAACTCAAGCTCCCAGTGTTCTCAATTATGTCAGATAATATCAGATCTCTCTCATTTTTTTAGTGACTTTGTGTGTTTCTTATCTGGTTTACCACCACCTGTCTGTCAATCTGTAGTACTGTGGTGGTTTGTCTGTTACTGTGATCCTGAAAGCTACACTACCAGTATTTCAAATACCAGCAGGGTCACCCATGGTGAACACGTTTCAGCAGAACCACCACACTAAGACAGATTAAGAAGAAAGGCCTGGAAATCTACTTCCAAAAACCAGAACATTGTCCAAATTGCTTGCTTTGACATGTTGTCAGGAGGGAACAACTGCTGGAGGAGTATATCATGTTTGGTGAAACAGAGGCCTAGCAAAAGTGAAGCAGACACTTGGTCAGATGGATTGGCACAGTAGCTGAAACAATAGACATGGAGACTGGACATACTGGCAATGTTCAAGATGATAGAGGACAGGGCAGCATTTTGTTATATATATATATTCAATTTAACAAGTGCAGCTTTTTATTATTATTATTATTTTATTTTAAGAGCTTGTTTTACATTCAACTTTATGTGTACATTTAGTTTCATTCCCCATTTACCATGTCCAACTCTAACCCAGTCTCCTCTCCTCCCTACCCTGTAACCCTCCCCCTGTGCCCCTCATATTTATGCACTCCTGTTTGTCCTGCATGTCCTCAATTTGAATGTTGGTCCTCTGGTGTCCTGTGCTCTATTGTTCTAAGGGATTTATTACCATGGAATATGTGGGTGTGTCACCCTGGGTTGAGTGGTCTGAGTGTACATCTTGTTAACTATTGGGCTGAGAGCCTGCCCCTGGGAGTGAGTTTTATTCCAGGCACAGAATATATTCCAGGGTCATAGTATTGGGGGTCTCACCAGATTTTGTTATATTATACATAAGATTGCTAAAAGTAGAATTTGACTCATGGGAAGATATCTATCTCTGGTTTAGGATTGTATGTTCTTAGAGCAGAAACAAGGGCCACTCCACCTTTTTGAAGTGATTAAGAATGAGTTATAAAATTATGCTACCTCCATACAATGGAATACTATTCAGAAAAAAAATGACCTACAGATGTAAACAAATCTCTAGTGCATTATGCTAAGTGAAAGAAACCAGATGTAAAAGGTATGTATGATTCTCTTCATATGGAATTCTGGAAAAGGCAAAACTAGAGGAGGAGAAAATAAATCAGTGGTTGACATGGAGATGAGAGTGGGAATGGGGGTTAGCTATAAAGTAGTACAAGGAAATTTTGAGGAGAGTAGGGAATGTTCTATATTTTGACATGATGGTAATTACTGTATGCATTTGTCAAAACTCACAGAACTCTACACTAAAAGGGTGAATTTTACACTATGTAAATTACATCTGAGTAAACTTGGAGGAAAAAGAAAAAAAAAAACTGTGTTCTGGGACATGGGCAGTATCCATTAGGATTTATCATCTTGAGTCTATGTGTGTTCAGGACATGCTAAGACCTATGAACTCAGACAGGGATATGATCTTTGGAGCAAATATATATTTCTAGTATCGTTGATGTTGTCAGGAATATATATTAGTGTGCACCCAACTGTATCAACCAGTCAATAAAAGGATAAATAACTGATTTTTTTTTTTTCTGTTTAAGGCAGTGGAGGAAAATAATACTGCTTGATGTCAAGGGCTAATAATGATCATACTACTGCTAAAGCTATGTGCTAAGTACTGTTCTAAGGATTTTCATGTATATTTAGCTCTCACAACAACTTTCTGAGATACTTATTATTATTATTGCTTCTGTTCAACAGATGAGCAAGCTGATATGTGGCATGTTGTCGTCATTGTTATTAGGTGCTGTTGAGTCAGTTCTGACTCATAGTAACCTCCTGTACAGCAGAACAAAACACCGCCCAATCCTGACCATCCTTACAATTTTTGTTTCATTTGAGCTCATTGTTGCATAGAGAGGCATAGACTGGTAAATTGCCAAATGTTGCACAAATAGTAAGTGATGAGTCTGGAATTCTAACCTAGGCCCATTATTCGAAAAGCCCTGGAACTACTCTTTCCACTCCACTGATTTTCTAATAAATATTAGGCCAAGCATTAAGAAATAATTGGTCCCATCTAGCATTCTAAGTTAAGTTGAATCTCCATATTAGCTTCCTAGGGCTGTCATAACAAATTTTCACAGATTAGATGGCTTAACAGAATAGAAAGTTATTCTCTCAGAGTTCTGAAGTCCAGAAATCCAAAATCAAGATGTCAGCAAGGTCGACTCCTTCTGATGGTTCTGAGGGGTAATCTGTTCCATAACTCTCTTCCAGATTCTAGTGGCTGTTGGTAATATTCATTGGCTTATAGATATATCACTCCAATCTCTGTGTTTGTTTACACATAGAGTTGACTTCTATATATGTGTCTTTGTCTCAAATATTCTTATTTTTGCTCTTTTAAGGACACTGGTCATTGGATATAGAGGTGCTCAGCTGCTAACCAAAAGACTGGTGGTTCGAATCAACCCAGTGACTCTGCAGGAGAAAGACTTGGCAATCTGCTCCCATAAAGATTACAGTCTAGACAACTCTATAGAGTGGTTCTGTCACATGGGATCACTATGAGTCAGAATTGAGTCTATGACACCCAACTGCTACTAATCCAACACCTTAATATTGTTACCATCTAAATAATTCCATCTAAATAAGGTTACATTCTGATATTCTGGGTGGGCATGCATTTTTGAGGAACACTATTCAACCAACTATATCTTCTACTACTAAATGAAGAACAATGTTTTTTCTATTCAAATCCAAAGGGGAAAGAAAATCAGGTGTGCACAGTGTTCCTACAGTTGTTCATTATCAGCCATGTTATATCAAACTACGTAAGATTACATTTTTGACAAGAAATAGTAGATAAGACAATATTTTGGGAAAAGAAGAAGGAATTTGTTTGTGAGAAAGTCAAAAGGCAGACTATATCACAATTCATTATAATTGTCAGCTATCTACAGAACCACTTCTCCCACAATTCAATTTCTTGATACATGACATTTCATAGCTCCAATTCAGCCCATTAGTCCCACATGTCCTAATATTACAGCAGTTTCTTTAAAACTGCACTCTGACAGGAAAAATATTGACTCTATGTGATTTTATTTAAGTGATAACCTTTAGATAATAAACCCATTTGGATATTGTTATTTATTTATATCCTACTTTTTCATATATATATATACCAAACCAAGCCCACTACCCTTGAGTTGATTCCCACTCATAGCAACCCCCACTGGGTTTTCAAGGTGGTAAATCTTTACAGAAGTAGATTGCCCTATCTTCCCTCCATGGAATGGCTGATGAGTTTGAACAACCAACCTTCTGGTTAGCAGTCAAATGCTTTAGATATTGCACCACCAGAGCTCTCTCTCTCTCCCTCTCTCTCTTTATATATATATACATACACACATGAGAATTGGTATTGTTTTTTTCTGTAAAGTATGTATATATATATATATATATATATATATATATATATATATATATACATTTTAAAAATCTATATTTCTGAAATCTCACAATAGATGATGCAGTGACAAAATATGCTCCATATTGCAATGCATATTGGGCATCACATTCATCTTCAAGCTGAAACTTTTTCTCATTTTTCTCCATTAAAGACTTTTGGAAATGTGCTAAAAATAACCATCTTTTAATGTGAGTAACAGGTTAACAAAATGAAAGTTGCTATAGAAACAGAATGCATACTTTAGAAAATGGAGCTGTAAGGAGAAATGATATTTGTCAGTTGTAGTGAACGGGCAAAATCTTATCAATATATATCCCATAGACTGTTTCAGATAGATTGGTACCTGCTGATAGTGATATTTCCCAATATCTTCCTAAGTTTGAAGAATTTATGCAAGCAGTGATGTTCAGCCAAGAATTAGAAAGAAAAAGGTAGCAAATTGCTGATTTTCCTGTACCACTCACAATAAGTAAAAATGGGTTAATTAGGGTAGGGCCTTCATATCACCTTAATGCTGTTTTATTTTGATTTCTTAGCCATTAGTATTTTCAAGGTCATCAGAATTACTGTCATCAATGGGGAGCTCCTAAACCTCTGAGAATCATCATTTACATGCGGTTTGGTGTGCTTGGTTTGTTCTGGGTAGTAAACTTGCAATGTGCTTAAGTAAAGCTTTAATAATTGGATATCTCTTGCTTAACTGCATTATTAATGAATATTTTATTTATTATTACTCTCCAAGTGCAACTTTTGACTGAATATAGCCATGATCTGACCATATTCTATTAAAGAGGAACAAAAACAGTTTCTATACAGCTTGTACCACACTGTTTTTATAGCTTACATTTTTCATGCAGTAAATCCAAATGTTTTACAATCATTAAGAATATATAAGAAAACTCTGCTCCATAACATCCTCTCTCCAGAGTTCAACCTGTGCTGTAAAGCAAGCCACCACAGAAAACATACATTCAGGCTTAGCTCTGCAAAAGCCAAACCATCCTGTTGTAAATAAGTTACTTCTGGTAGAAAAGTCTAAGACAATTTGTATTGATTTCTACCTTTGATACAGATGGCTATTTCATCTTCCTTGCCTACCATCTCCAAATTACAATTTGCCCTCTTGCTCAAATCATTAAAAATGACCTCTGGTAAGTGCATAGGCCTTAAATGAGGCAACTGTACTGAAGCTGCTAAGACCAGCTGGTATCTGCACCAAGGTTATGTAAGGCAGATTTTTCCCTCTCCTAATACATCTGGAAAGCTTTTTCCTCCAAGGAATTTCCAGAAGATTGTAGTGAGAATTGCTCTGGAGTTCAATGAAGTTGCCTTGGAACTCCCTTATTCCTATCCTCTCTCCCCAGTGCCTGGCTCCTCCTGTGTGAGAGGGTAGTAATGGTAACAAATGATGCTGTTTAGGCTAGACAGACAGAGGGAAAGGTAATAGACTCAAACTTAATTGCTTTCCCACTTGAGACTGCAATTTCCTCCAAGATATGGGAATGGCTCTCTAAAGAATGTGGAGACAAGTTAGATTAGGGTGATTTTACAACTTTCCAAAATTCCAGAAGTGGAAGAGTAAAAATGGTCTTTCTTTTTTTTTCCTTTGGTCAGAAAGAGCAGCCAAAAATACTCGATGCTTGTTCTAAATCAAAATACCTGAAGATTGGGCCACAGTGGAGTGGGGACATTCTATTGAATCTCAACTATACATCAGACATTGTACCTTATTTCATGTCATGTTATTGGGTGCTGTTGAATCAGCTCTGACTCATAGGGATCATATGGAAAATAGAATGAAACACTGCCCAATCCTGCACCATCCTCACAATACTTGCCAAGTTTGAACCCATTATTGCAGCCACTGTGTCAATCCATCTCGTTGAGGGTCTTCCCCTTTTTCGCTGACCCTCTACTTTACCAAGAATATCTTTCTCCAGGGACTAGTCCCTTCTGAAAAGATGACCTAAGTAGGTGAGACAAAGTCTGTCCATTCGCACTTTGGAGAATTCTGGCTGCACTTCTTCCAGGACAAATTTATTCGTTTTTCTGGCAGTCCATGGTATTTTCAGTATTTTCGCCAACGTCACAATTCAAAGGCATCAATTCTTTGGTCTTCTCATGTTTTAGCCCATTCCATTTTTACAACAGCCTTGTGAAATACAAATTATTATTGTAATGATTAATGGATTCTTTTTTTTTATCCCAATTCCCTTGGATGCTAATTCTCTTTCTTACTGAACACCGAAGGTAATCAATACTACTGAATTCCCTTTTTTCTCCTATCATGCTTTTTTTTTAAATTATTGTAATTTTGGAGAAAGTTTATAGAGTAAATTGGATTTCCATGCAACAAGTTGTACACATTCTGTTTTGTAATATTCACTGCACTCCACACAATGCAAAAAGCATTCTTCCTACTTCCCTCCACACACACCCACTCCTCTTCATCCTTCCTCCCACCTACCTTCCACATTCCTTGTTCTATCCCTGGGCAAACCTGCCATCTTGATCTCATATGGTTGATTGTTTTAATGAGTGCATACCCTCCTAGTGTTACTATTTGTTATATAGACCTGTCTGTGATTGGCTGAAAGTTAAGCCACAGGGGTTGAGTTCAATTCCCAGCTTGAAGGGTGTCTATAGGCTCTAATCTCTGGGGTTC
>NW_006922065.1:741832-742320 GCF_000298275.1 Orycteropus afer afer
TTAATGTCCCCTGAAACTATGGTCCTGAGCTCTCATACCCAGCAACTCATTCTTTCGATGTATTCATTTTGACAAAGAAGTTTTCATATCCTTACCCTCTGTATGCTCTACTACATTCATGGATGTATTTGCAGGATACATAGATGGATGGATGGATGAACAGATGATAGATAGATAGATAGATAGATAGATAGATAGATAGATAGATAGAAATAGAGATATATAGATTTCCTCTATCAAACCTATTTTTATTTACGAGTATAGTCTCATTTGCCTTCCCACTCCTGTTGGGCTTGAGTGTGTATCCACTCATAGATAATTTATAACTGTTATTGCAGGATTGCGTGTTGTTGTTGTTATGTGCCGTCGAGTCAGACCCAAATCATAGTTACTCCTCCTTGGGTTTCTGAGGCAGTATCACTATGGAAGTAGATTGCCCCATCTTCCTTCCGAGGAGTGGCTGGTGGATTTGAACTGCCAGCCTTCTG
>NW_006922065.1:742420-746724 GCF_000298275.1 Orycteropus afer afer
CTACATATATAAGTTTCAATTTTTGTTGCCTTTAACTCATGTGCTCCTCCCAGTGTCTTCCACTGCCTTGATCATTTTGTACTGAATTCCTCCTTATTGTACATTGTCTTTACCTTCACACAAATTAATACTTATCTACCTTCTAGTTAGTGAGTTACCCTCCCTTCACCTCCCAGCCCTGGTCACCTTCAAAGAATGATTCTTTCTGTGTGTAAACTTTTTCTTAACTTTTGAAAGTTGTAGTCTCATACAATAATTGTCTTTTTGTGATTGACTACTTTCACTCAGCATAATGTCCTCTTGGTTCATCCATATTATGAGGCATTTCGCAGACTCAATCTTTAATGTTGCATAGTATTCCATTGTGTGTATGTACCATAGTTTGTTTATCTGTTCATCTGTTGATGGAGACTTAGGTTGTTTCTATCATTTTGCTATTGTGCATAATGCTGTGATGAACATGGGTGTGCATATATCTGTTTGTATCATGGCTCTTACTTCTCTAGGATGTATATCTATTAGTGGGATTGCTAAATAATATGGAAATTATATTTCTAAATTCTTAAGGAATTGTCATACTACTTTTCACATTGGTTGTATCATTTTATAGTCCTAGCAGCAGTATGTTGTTGTTGTTGTAATGTGCAGTCGAGTCAGATTCAACTCATAGCGATCCCTCCTTAGGTTTCTGAGGCAGTATCACTACACAAGTAGATTGCTCCATCTTCCTTCCAAGGAGTGGCTGATGGGTTTGAACTTGATTGGTTGGCAGTCAAGTGCCTTAGGCACTACACTACCAGAGCTCCCCAGCAGCAGTATAAGAGGGATCTAGTCTTTCCACATCCTCACTGGCATCTGTTTTTTTGTTTTGTTTTGTTTTAAACTTTGCTATTCATTTTGGGGTGAGTTGATATCTCATAGCGGTTTTGTTTTGCATCTCTCTAAGTTGGGTCTGACTCAACGGCACATAAGAACAACAACATGGCTTATGATCATGAACATTTCTTCATGTGTTTGTTAGTTGCCTGAATATCTTATTTGGTGTAGCATCTGTTCATGTCCTCTGCCCATTTTTAACTGGATTGTTTATTTTTTTGTTGTTGAGGTATTAAAATTTTTATAAATGTTAGAGATTAGTCCCTTGTGCAATATATCATTGCCAAAATTTTTCTCCAGTCTATATGTTCTCTTTTTACCCTTTCATGCACATACATATTTACTTTTTAAGATGTCCCAGTTGTCTAGTTTGTCTTCTGCTGTTTGTGCATTTTTAGTTATGTTTGATAGTGTATTTATGCCATATATTAAGGTCTCAAAGTTTGCTCCTATTTTTTTCCTTGGTTTGGGGTTTTACATTTAGGTCTTGAACCATCTTGAGTTAGTTCTATATATGGCATGAAATACCAATCCTGTTTCATTGTTCTGTAAATGGATATCCAGTTTTGCCATTTCTTAAAGAGACTATCTCATCCCCATTTAACGGGTTTTGGTCCTTTGTCCATAGGTGACTGAATTTACTTCTGGGTTCTCAATTCTGTTCCATTGCTCTATATGTCTGTCATTATACCAATTCCAGGCTGTTTTGACTACTGTGGCTGTATTTTTTGAGATCTGGCAGTGTGAGACTTCCTACTTTGTTTTTCTTCTTCAATAGTGCTTTGCTTATCTGGGGTCTCTTACCTTTCCACATAAAGTTGGTGATTAGTTTTTCCACCCCTTTAAATAATGATAATGAAATCTGGATTGGGACTACATTATAACTGTAGGTTGCTTTGAGTTCTGTTGTTGGTAGATACCATCGAGTCAGCTCTGACTCATAGTGATTCTATGTACAACGGAATAAAACATTGCCCTGTCCTGAACCATTCTCACAATCCTTGCTACACTTGAGCCCATCGTTGCAGCCTCTGTGTCAATCCATCTTGTTAAGGGTCTTCCCCTTTTTCTCTGACCCTCTACTTTACCAAGCATGGTATCCTTCTCCAAGAAATAGTCCCTTCTGACCACATGACCAAAGTAGTTGAGATGAAGTCTGGCCATTTTCACTTTCAAGGAACATTTTGGCTGCACTTCTTCCAGGACAGATTTGCACATTCTTCTGGCAGTCCATGGTATTTTCAGTATTCTTTGCCAAAATCATAATTCAAAAGCATCAACTCGTCTTTGGTCTTCCTTATTTTTTATCCAGCCATCACATGCATATGAGGCAATTGAAAATACCATGGCTTGGGTTAGGCACACTTTAGTCTTCTGAGTGATATCTTCGCTTCTTAACACTTTAAAGAGTCTTTTGAAGTAAATTTTCCCAGTGCAATATAATGCTTGATTTCTTGACCGCTGCTTCCAGGAGTGTTGAATGTGGATCCAAGTAAAAGAAATCCTTCACAACTTTAAAGTTTTCTCCATTTATCATGATGTTCCTTATTGGTCCAATTGTGAGGATTTTTGTTTTCTTTACGTTGAGATGTACTCCCTACTGAAAACTGTAGTCTTTGATCTTCATCAATAAATGCTTCAAGTCATTTTTACTTTCAGCAAGAAAGGTTCTGTCATGTACACATCACAGGTTGTTAATAAGTCTTTATCCAGTGCTGATGCCATGTTCTTCTTCATATTGTCCAGCTTCTCAGATTATTTGCTCAGCATACAGATTGAATAAGAATGGTGAAGGGATACAACATTGATGCACACTGTTCCTGATTTTAAACCATTCAGTATCCCCTTGTTCTGTTAGAATGACTGCCTCTTGGTCAATGTACAGGTAACTTGTGATCACAATTAAGTGTTCTGGAATTCCCATTCTTATTATCCATAATTTGTTGTTATTCACACCAACAAATGCCTTTGCATAGTCAATGAAATACAGGTAAACATCTTTCTGGTATTCTTTGCTAGCAGCCAAGCTCCATTTGACAGTAGCAATGATATCCCTTGATCAACATCATCTTCTGAATTCAGCTTGACTTTCTGTCAGTTCCCTGTCAATATACTGCTGCAACTGTTTTTTAATTATCTTCACCAAAATGTTACTTGTGTGTGATATTAATGATATTGTTTGATAATTTCAACATTCTGTTGGATCTCCTTTCTTTAGAATGTCACTAACATCAATCTTTTCCAGTCAGATGTCCAGGTAACTGATTCCAAATTTCTTGGCATAAACAATAAGCACCTCCAGTGCTGGATCCATTTCTTGAAACATCTCAGTGGGTATTCTGTCAATTCCTGGAGCCTTGTTTTTCACCAATTCCTTCAGTGCAGCTTGGACTTCTTCCTTCAATAACATTGGTTCTTGATCATAGCTTACCTTCTGAAAGAGTTGAACATTGACCGATTCTTTTTGGTACAGTGATTCTGTGTATCCCTTCCATTTTCTTTTGATACTTCCTGTCTCATTCTATATTTTGCCCATAGAATCCTTCAATATTGTAACATGAGGTTTAAATTTTTTCTTCAGTTCTTTCACCTTGAGAAATGTCAAGTGTGTTCTTCCCTTTTGGTTTTCTCACTCCAGGTCTTTGCACATTTTGTTATAAAATTTTACTTTATCTTCTCGAGCTGCCCTTTGAAATCTTCTACTCAACTCTTTCTTCTCATCATTTCTTCCATTGCCTTTAGCTACTCCCTATTCAAGAACAAGTTGTAGAGTTTCTTCTGACACCCATTTTACTCTTTTCTTCTTTCCATTTTAATGACCTTTTGCTTTTTTTTTTTTTTTTTTTTTTCATGTTCTTGATGTCATCCCACAACTTATCTTGTTTTCTGTCATGGTGTTTATTGCATCAAATCTAGTCTTCAGATGGTCTCTAAATTCAAGTGAGATATAATCAAGGTCATATTTTGGCTCTCATCAACTAGTTTTAATTTTTCTCAGCTTCATCTTGAACTTGCATATGTGCAATTGATTGTCTGTTCCACAGTAAGCTCCTGGCTTTGTTTTGGCTGAAGATATTGAGTTTCTCCATTGGCTCTCTCCACAGATGTAGTCCATGTTCCATGTGACAAAGTTCCATGTGGCAATGTCCATGTATATAGACACCATTTATGTTGCTGAAAAAAAGTATTTGCAATGAATAGGTCATTGGTCTTGCAAAATTCTATCACGTACTCTTTAGTGTAATTTCTATCAACCAAGGCCATATTTTCTAACTACCAATCATTCTTCATTTCCAACTTTCACATTCCAATCACCAGTAATAATGAAGACACCTTGATTGCATATTTAGTCAATTTCAGACTGTAGAATTTGGTAAAAATCTTCAATTTCTTCATCTTTGCATTAGTGATTGGTGTATAAATTTGAA
>NW_006922065.1:747055-749622 GCF_000298275.1 Orycteropus afer afer
GAGTGCCTTCCTACCTGAGGGGCTCATCTTTGGGCACTATATCAGACAATGTTTCACGTCTATTCATATAATCCTGAGGAAGAAGGCCATCCACTTCTGAAAACTTTGGCCAATGAAAACCTTATGAATACCAGTGAGGACAGTATTGTCATTGTTACAATAGTAAGTCTTCCTATCCATGAAGATAGTATATTTTTCCATTTATGTAAGTCTCATTTTCTTGTAGTAGTGTTTTATAGTTTTCTTTGTATAGGTCTTTTGTGTTTCTAGTTATATTTATTCCTAAGTACTTCATCTTTTGGGTAGCTACTTTCAATGCTATTGTTTTCCTGATTTCCTTTTCAGAGTTCTCTTTAAAGAGTGTGAAGGACTCTGATTGATTTTTCTATGGTGATCTTTTACCCTGAGACTTTGGTGAATATGTCTATTAGTTCCATTGGCTTTCTTGCTGAGTCTTTAAGATTTTCTGTGTGTAGGATCATGTCTTCTGCAAATTGAGAAAATTTTACTTCTTTTTTTTTTTTTTTTTTTTTGCCAATTTGGATGTCTTTTATTTCCCTTTTTGCTTTATTGCTCCCGCTAGGACTTCCAATACAATATTGAATAGGAGTGGTGATAAAGGACATCCTTATCTGGTTCCCATTTGCAAGGAGAAATATTTTTAGCCTATGTCCTTTGAAAATAATGTTAGACATTGTTTTTGTATATATGCCCTTAATTGTGTTGAGGAATTACCTTTCTATTCTTATTTTGCTGAGTGTTTTTTTTTTTAAGTCAAGAATTGTGTTGGATTTAATCATATGCTGTTTCTGCAGCAATTGATATGATCATGTTGTTCTTTTCCTTTGTTTTATTTAAGTGGTGATTAAGTTGATTGTTTTTCTAATACTGAACCATCATTGCCTACCTGGTGTGACTCCCACTTGGTCATGATGTATTATTTTTTTGATATGTTGTTGGGTTCTATTGGCTAGGATTTCTTCCTCTAGAAGATTTTCTAGCCCTGTAGTTTTGTCACTTATTTGAGCCATTGTCCTGATTGTGTTTGTGTGTGATTTGAAGTTTTCTGTTATCTCTGAGACATTGTAGTATTATCATATTAATTTGTTGATTGTATGTTGGTTTGCTTCACCCTAATTTTTTGTTTTGTTGTGTATTAATATATCCAGGTAACAAGGCAGGCGAGTTACTCTGGCTACTAATTTGGCAGCACTGGGGTGCTCATCACCAATCTCTGGGTGGATTTGGTAACAGATGGGATTGTGGGCAGGAGTCTCTGATCACTGATCATACAAGACAGCTGACGGCAGGCTGGGCAAGTGTTGGCTTATGTGTATTCATTTATCTAGTAGTGCTAGAGCCTAGTGGGTTTGGCATCAGGTGTGGGCTGTTATGACTAGATAAGGTCACTGGCTCCCAATGTCTGGGGAAAGATAGAAAGAAAAAAAAAAAGAATTGGGGAGGGGAGAGGAAAAAAAAAAACAGGTTGTGAGTGGGGAGAGAGGAGACCTAATAAAGATAAAGTGGAAAGATAAAGAAGAAAGATAAAGTGGAAAAAAGAAAGAGAAAAAGGATAAAAACAAAACAAACAAAAAGCCAGAAAACAAATATGACACAGTAGTAGTGCAAGTGGTAGCCATTAAACACAGGTGGATTGGAAATGTGGCACTCCCTCCACATTTCTTGCTCCCAAGAATCACTTAATATGGAGTGTCAGAGATGCCACCAGTGAATCCAGAATTTTGGGGGGAAGGGGAGGTATTCACTCAGCTGGATTAAAAAAAAATGAAAAAAAGAAAAAAAAAAGGTGGAGGAAGCAAAAGAGAAAGCAGAAATAAAACGAGGTATGAGGATAGAGGGAAGGGATGAGAAGAAGGGGAGAAAGAAAAATAGAAAAGAGGAAAAAAGAAAGAACTGGTACAAGTGTTAGCCACCAAACTCAGCTGCGGCAAGAGTGCAGAGCTCACTCCAGGAGAACCCACACTACAGTCCATGGAGGGGTGAGATGGATGCTGCTTACCAAAGGGGGAGGCTGGAACAATAATTAATTAATCAATCAATTGACAAATAAAAGAGGAGGTGAAGAGGAAAAAACTGAAGAAAGAAAGAAGAGGAAAACAAGGGAGAGAAAAGGGAAGAACTAAGAAGGAAAAAGGAAAAGAAAAAAGCAGCATAGTACTGATGAAATTGACGGCGACCAAACATGACTGCACTGAAAAGCAGTGCTCACTGTGCCAGAGCACGTACATGTTACCAGGGAGGAGCAAGGACAGGTGCTGCTAACCCAGTGGGCAGAAAGAAAGGGCCTCCCACTCTTCAGGAACAATGAACAGAAGAACTAAGCAGAAAGATAAGTGGAAAAACAAAAAAAAGGTACAGCCCTGGGAGGGAGGAGAGTTTGACCAGTAACTGGATAAGTGGTGGTGAGAAGTATCTTACCTGTAGCCACAGAAAGATTGTGCAAGAGAAGGAGGAGGATAAATCTCTCTGATCACCTGATCACTGGTGTGGGTGCTGGTCCACTCCTGGGGAAGTGGAGCTGGTTATCTGGTTCCTGCTCCCATCAG
>NW_006922065.1:749722-750895 GCF_000298275.1 Orycteropus afer afer
CACTGTTTTTGTTTAGTTTCCTCCTCTAATTGGTGTTTGATCTACTTCTTTATTTATTGCTTTGAATCTCCAAGACTCAGCATTGTCATCTGCAGCTCTTTCCCTTGTTTTTTGAATCTTTGTTGTAGATGATCTGGGTAATGTATATATCTAGTCTGGCATCTTGGAACCTCTCTTCCTCCTGCATATTTAATGCCACATCTTCCTCAAGCAAGAATCTTAAAGTTCTTCATAATGCCATGCTAAAAATAACAATTTTAAATCTCTTGTTTTATGGTATTAATGTTTCAATGGAATTCATAAGTCAGTATGATACAGCCCAGGGTTAAGCAAACTTTTTCCTCAAAACACCATCTGGAATAAATTTTAGGTCATTCAGGCTATATGGTCTCTGTTGCAACTACTTACTTCTGCTGTAGTAGAACAAAAGTAGCACAGGCAATACATAAAAGAATGAACATGGCTGTGTTCCAGTAAAACTTTTAGAAAAGCAGGAGATCTTTCCATGGACCATAGTTTGCTGACCTCTGGATAACAAAATAAAAAAGAGAGCATGTGTGAGAGAGAGAAAAAAGGTGTAGGACAAGGAAAAGGTATAGTCTCCTATTAATTTCCAGGACCATTTTATTAGCTGTGCAGCCTACACAAGTTATTTTATTTCTATGAAGCTTACTTTCTTTATCTGTAAATCAAGAATGGTAACTTCCTCCTGGGATTATGGTGAGGATTAAAAGAGAGAAGCATGCTCTCCCGGACTTCTTCTCCCTTCCTTCAGTTGGATTAACACTCTTTCTTTACATAATTCCATGTTCAAATCCTTATGATAAAACCATAAGACAAGGTTTTTGTTTTTTGCACCATCTCCCAGGAGTTCAAGTAACTTTAATCCTGCCTCAGGGGATAAAAGAAAGCTTCATAAGAAGACATTCCAAGGTCACCTTGAAGGAAAAGTAGAATTTTTTATGTTGAGAAGCAAGAGAAGGCATTGCAAGTGGAGATAACTGAAGGAGCAAAGAGATAAAAGATTTAGAGTTACATAATGTTTTTAGGGAACTGTGAGTAATAGTCCAGTAGAGCTATAAAATATCATCTATACTTAGAAAGACACTGAACAACCCTACCTGATATCCCTGAACCTTCTTCCTTACTTCCAGGAGAAAATTTATTCATCTA
>NW_006922065.1:753929-760495 GCF_000298275.1 Orycteropus afer afer
GTGCGGGATCGGGCAGTGTTTCGTTCTGCTGTGCATGGGGTCGCTATGAGTCGGAAACGACTCGACGGCACTTAACAACAACAACAACAGGAACTTGAAGACAATCAGTGTACTGGAGCTCATTACACAAATTGAGGATTGATGGCTTGAGATGAAGTTGGAGATATAAGCAGGTCCTTGTAGGCTATGGAAAGGGTTTTAAATGGTACAGAGAACCATTGAGATATGATCCAAGCCATGTTTGAAAAAAGCATTCTTGATATGATGTAGAGAATGGATTAGAAAGGAGTAACAGTAGAACAGGAGCCTTGGTGCACAATAGTTAAGTGTTTTCCTACTAACCAAAAAGTTGGCAGCTTGAAGGCATCTAGCTGTTCCTCAGGAGAGAGAAAGACCTCGTGATCTGCTTCCATGAAGATTACAGCCTAGAAAATCCTACGGGGATAATTCTAGTCTGTCATGGGGTCCCTATGAGTCAAAATAGATGTGACAGCACTTAACAACAACAAAAAGGGTAGAATAGGAGTCCCTGACTGGTACAAGAAGTTAAGCATCGACTACTAACCTATAGGTTCATGGTTCAAATACAGCCAGAAGAGCCTCAGAAGAAAGGCCTGGCAATTTGTGTCTCAAAGGTCACAACCTTAAAAAACCTATGGAGCACAGTTCCACCCTGGCACACATGGGTTGTCACTAGTTGGAGTCGACTAGATGACAATTGATTTTTAACTGGTAGAAGTAAAATGGTGAAGACCAGATAGCATATGTTGCAGTAATCCAGGTGAAATATCATAGTGTGATGATATTGGCCTATGAAGATGGAGAAATATGGATACTTGAAATGTATCAATATGATTTGCTATATGTGTTAGTTGTAGAGGGCTAGGGAAAAGGAGGAATCCTTCCCTCAAGCCCTTGTCTTTAAACTCTGCTCATGATGGAGAGTGATACCACTTATCGTGACGGGGAAGATTGGTGGGAGCGAAACCATTTTGGATGGGAAATTAATTATTCTATTTTCCACATGTTAAGCTGAGATGAAAGTGAGACATCTAAGGGGAAAACATTAAGTAAGCTTTTGGGTATGTGGGATGTGTAAGTCTAAGATTCAGAAAATTACTCTGGCTGTTGATTAAGTTACCACTCACGAGCAAAATGATGATGTTTGAGTCCAAGAGAACAGATGGGCTCACCTTGGAACACCGTGTAGAGAAAGAAAAGATATAATGAAGCCTGTTTGGGAAAGAAAAGTGGGAACAGGTTAGAGAGGAGAGAGACTAAGGGAAGGGAAATCAGTTCAGAAGTTGCTGGAGTAGTTAGCTTGAGTTTAAAATAAGGGGAGTCTGAACTGGAGTAGGAACAATGAGAAAGAGTTTAAGAGAAGGTTTATAAGAGTAATCCATGGAACTTGGAGCCTGATTGGGCTTCAGAGGTGAGACAGATGGAGTCAAAGATAGCTCTGAGGGACCTCTTGCTTGATTAACTGTATGCTGATGCTCTTAATCAGGATGTGATACACAGAAGGAAAAGAGAGATCTAGAATGAGATAACAAGTTTGATTTAGGTACTGCAAGAACGAACATCAGATGGATTTGAAGCCTGGAACTCCTCTATGATGCTTTTGAGAAATTTCCCCCTTTTCACTCAAACCTGAAGCAAACATTCAGGAATGCTTTAGAGTTGTTTGAATAGTCATGTGAAGTGTGGAGGACTTCTAGGACAGTATGAGCTTCCATAAGGATGACAAGAGAATTTTCTTGAACCTAGTACAATCCTCAGAGAATCAAGGTGGTGCCATGGTTAAGGGCTCAGCTGTTAACTGAAAGGTTAAAGGTAATAATTGTTGCTGCTGTGTGCAATCAATTCTATTTTGGCTCACAGCGACTCTATAGGACAGAGTTCAACTGTCCCCCAGGATTTCCTAGGCTGTAATCTTTAAGGGAGTAGATCACCATGCTTTTTCTCTTATGGTGCAACTGGTGAGTCCAACTACCAACCTTTAAGTTAGCATTTGAGTGCCTAAAAATTAAGCCACCAGGGTTCCTTAGAAAATCCTATGGATAGTTCTACTCTGTCCTATAGGGTCACTATTGGTTGGAATTGACTCAACAGCACACAACAACAACAGTCCAATCCTAGGTCCATGGGAGTATGTCATCCATAACTGAATGTCCTTGTGGGGAACTTTGTAGACCAAGAAAGTCTTACTTTCACCAGGGGGTATATACTTCATTTAACTATCTTCATAGAAACTTTACATTTCTAGCTACTTCTATTTTGCTGTCTTTCCATGGATCATATCACTGACTCAATTTTCAGATGGAATTATTACAAAGCCTGTGGATGCTGATTGCTGAGTTGATATGGTGCACTAAAGGCACAACAAAGATGTTTCTATCTGAAAGTTAAGATAACAAGTGGGTCATCTTTTTTATACATAGGTCTGTGTGTATGTGTGTGTGTGTGTGTGTGTGTGTGAATAAAAGAAGAACTGTTTCATTGGATGAAATCATTTGCCCCCTTGATTCCACATCGTTGGGCATCCTGCACTGAATATTGAAAATTGTCACAGTTATAATTTCTTGATTGCTTCTGTTTCTTCAAGCCAACAGGTCAAAGATACCTGAGGTATAGCACAAAATGAAATCAGAAAATCTAGTCTGGGTAGTAATGGAAATTGAGACCAAAACTGTTTTCCAGCAGAAATGGAATACTTCTGACATTTCAGATGTGGACAGAGAGGAGTGAAAATTAAGCAGAGAAAATTCTCTACCTTTTATTTAAAATTTTGTCAGATATGTTGTATTTTTCAAACAATAAGAATGAAAGAAATAAAAGAAGTGTTAAATGTGGGAGGAAGTGATGGTGATAATGATAAAATTATGCAAAGCTCCAACTTAACTGACCTTACCTGAAAACGTAGATAAAGAATAATTGACTCCACATTAAGAGTTTTAATTATGAAAAGCTTTGATTTAAATTTTGTGTACTAAATCTTTTCTTTTACTGTCAGCTCTAACCTTGAAACTCTATGATTTGTTAAAACTAATTGAGTTCTCCTCTCATCTTCTTTTGGGGAAAGAGTCTTTTCATTTGATGCCTTTGAAGCTGTGGGACGACCCACTTTCCCTTTGCCTTTCACTGGACTTGGTGTCACTCTTGCCTTTAGCCTGGGTTTGGGCATTTTCTTTTCTTTTGTCTCAGGTTGAACTTCTTAACCATCTTTTTGTTTTTCTTTTTTTGAACTGCCATAGTCACTGTCGTCATCATCTTCCATTAGGAAATCTTCATCGCTGCGGGAATCTTTTTCTTGGAATGGTGCCTTGTCTTCCTCCTGTTCTTAACTGCCCACATCTTCCATGGGCATCTTTCTCTGCTTAGAAGCTGTTTTAGATGCTGCCTGCCATTGCTGGCATACATTTTTATGATCTTCTTTTCATCTTCACTATCCTCTGCTGAGTTAGAGTCATCCTTCTTGGTCTTTACGTCTTTTTCTTCTGAGTCCTCACTATCTTCCTGTGAATTTTTTCCAGATCGTCTCTTATTTTTAGCTTCTCGGGGAGATGATCAGATTTTCTTAGCTGGAGGACCTGAATCCCTTCCATAATCTTCATCAGTATCATCAGATTCTTGAAGCTGTGAATAATCAACGACCTTCCTATTTCTGACAGGCTGAGACATGTTCGCTGTCGAAACAGGAGCCAGTCGAGAAGCCAAAAACCAGTACCCCAACCCCACCCCGCACGCTTGGCAGCCCCCCCCCCGCGAACTTTGGCCGATGAGGCCGCTGCCCCTGAACCCCGAGCTGCTGGTTTCTCAAACTCTGCTGTTCCTTGTTTCAGGGCCCCTTGATCAGATGAGTCCCCTGCTCCCCCGTCTCTCCAAAATGGATCCAGAATAACCAGTATTCTTAAGTATACTAAATTGAAGTGGCATTGTGATAATGCAATGAAACAGTAAATAATTGACTTTACAATCACAGATATCATTTTGCTATGGGAAATTAGCTCCCTAAATTAAGATAAAAAGGGGGAAGATGGCTTCACCAAAGTTGGGGCTGACAGAAAGGGAGACACATCTATATGTTTTCAATAAGGAAGCTTTATTACTTTCTTTGGTTTGTCGTAACAAAATACCACACCTGGATAGCATAAAATAACACAAATTTATTGTCTCACAGTTCTGGAGGCTAGAATTCCAAATCAAAGTATTAGCCAGCCCATGCTCCCTCAGAAGTCTCTAGATGAAATCCTTTCTTGTTTCTCTCAGCTTCTGGCAGTCTCAGGTGTTCCTTGGCTTGTAAATGCATCTGCACATGACCATTCTTCCTATGTTTATCTTTCTGGGCCTCTTCTCTTTTATAAGGATACCACTGAGATTGGATTATCATCCACTCTACTCCAGTATGATGACTTCATGTTAGCTTACTGATAACAATATGATAACATCTTCAAAGACCCAAGCAATTTGCTAAAAAGGCAAGGAAGCCACTTCTCCTGACCTCCTCTAACTCCACAAGAGGAAGACGGAGTCACTATCAGTAGCCCAAGGCCTATTCCTGCCAGGCCAGACATGCTGCCTCCCTCCAGCCCTTTCACCAACCCTGATACCAACAGTTCCTCCCACAGCACTCACCACTTTTCTGCTGGGTTCGATAATTCACTGCAGTGGCCACACAGAACTCACAGATTACTGGGTTTATTAGGGAAGCACCAGGCAACAATTCAAGTTCAGGAAAAGGAAAAAAAAAACTCTCAATCCCTCTCCCAACCCACTGTCCCTCAGCCAACAGTCTCTCACAGTCTCTCTCCCAGAGCAGTGCGTGCCCCTTGGTGTCTTCTCAGCAATGTGTGTCTCTTGCATCTCTTTCCCAGCAGCACATTTCTCTCAGGGATGCATTCTTCCTCAGCCAGCAGTCAGAGAAAGCATTCTGCCTCTAGGAGGCCTCCTTTTGAGCCCGGCAGAGTGGCCAAACCAACCAATCATAACATCAGAATTCTAAGCACCTAAGAGAGAGTGAACCTCCCAGAACATTGCGTTGTGCCACGCCCATCAGAAATACCTCAGGTGGATAACATTTACAATCAGGAGCTCCTCAGTTGCTCATTCCACCACTGAGTTTACAAAGACTTATAGATAAGTAGAAAAGCCACACTAAGTAATTTACTACACCACACAATTTCATGTTCATAGATACTCTGGGTTAGAACTTCAACATATCTTTTTACGGGACACAAATAAATCCGTAACAGAAGGGTTTGACAAATCTGCCCTCCTCTGAAACTTTAGTAAAAGATGGACAAATGCTATAAATGATTTAGGAAAAACAAAGTTGCACAAAGTAGGACAATAGTGAAGAAAACAAATGTCAAAGTTAGTTAGTAGAGAGTCAGGTGGTTTTGTATTGATAGTCCAAGAGAGGAATGGATAGAGGAACAAACTCATTGGGAGACAACGTGAGGTGTCTTGGCTCTGTGCATGCCCAAGCCAGACCTATAAAGGCAGGCTGAGCTATGAGAAACAGAAGCCACTCTCCATACTCAACACCCTACTGGCAGAAAGGAAGCCTGATAGTGGGAAGTGGAAGCTAAAAGTTTAGAATAAAAGCCAAATTGCAGCCTGGTTGAGCCCCTCCTATTGCCTCAGGACTGATGAGCCTGAGGTGAGGGTGTCATTGACCACCAACCTGACTGTCAGTATCCCTCTGCAAAAGTGACAGGAAAAAGTCTCAGCAAGACCCAGGAGAATCTTCAGAAAGGAGTGTATCACTCTTTAAATGAAGGTCTATTGTTGTTATTGTTTGCCGTCGAGTCGACCCCGACTCATAGAGACCCCTCCTTGGGTTTCCGAGGCAGTATCACTACGGAAGTAGGATTGCTCAACCTTCCTTCCGAGGAGTGGCTGGTGGGTTTGAACCGCCAGCCTTCTGGTGAGCAGTCAAGTGCCTTAGGCACTATGCTACCAGAGCTCCTAAATGAAGGTCTATGAGGACAAATAAGATACAATCCAAAACCATCACGTTGATACTGACTCATTGCAATCAACCTCTAAAATTGGAATATCTTAGGAGTCCCTGGATGGCACAAGTGGTTATACAACCAGCTAATAACCAAAAGATTGGCAGTTCAAATACTCCCAGAGATATTTCAGAAGAAAGGCTTAGTTATCTATAATTGAAAAGTCATCCATTGAAAACCATGGGAAGCACAGTTCTACTTTTCAACATGTGGAGTCACCATGATCAGAGTCAACTCAACAGAAACTAGTGGTGTGGTGGAGGTAGGAATCTCTTGGTTGGGAGATACTTGGAATGTACAAAAGGCCATTTAAAAGTGCCTGGGTGTGGTCTTAACATGGATACAGTGGTTAGCCTAAATGGCAGGCAGGGTTTCTCAGCTGAGGCACTAGAGACATTTTGGGCTGGATTGTTGTTGTTGTTGTTATGTGCCGTGAGTTGGACCTGACTCATAGTGACCCCTCCTTGGGGTTCCGAGGCAGTATCACTATGGAAGTAGATTGCCCCATCTTCCTTCCGAGGAGTGGCTCGTGAGTTTGAACCGCCAACC
>NW_006922065.1:760665-763417 GCF_000298275.1 Orycteropus afer afer
TTGGGCAATCCTACTTCCGTAGTGATACTGCCTCGGAAACCCAAGGAGGGGTCGCTATGAGTCGGGGCCGACTCGACGGCAGACAACAACAACAATATATATATATATATTTGTATGTGTGTGTGTGTGTGTGTGGAGGACTGTCCTATGCATTGTAGAATGTGTAGTAGCTTCCCTGGCTTCTACCCACCAGATGTCACTAGCAACCCCTCCCCAGGGGCGATAACCAAATATATCTCCAGATAATGCCTGCCAACATGGAGAACCACTGATCTAAAGAAGGGGCTATTAGTAGCCTATTAAGGAAATTTGTGTATCATAACAAAACAAGAATGTAGTTCACTGAAGGGAGCTCTGGTGGTGTAGTGCCTAAAGCATTTGACTGCAAACCAGAAGGCTGGTGGTTCCAACACACCACCCACTCCTCGGAAGGAAGATTGGGCAATCTACTTCCATAGAGATACTGCCTCAGAAACCCAGGGAGGGCTTTCTATGAATTGGAAACGACTCGAAGGCAGTGAGTTATAAGTCATAAGTCTACAGTAGTATTGAAAAGGAAGAAGTAATATAATATACCTGTGATGCAAAAGATAGTTTTTGTGTGACTTTTCTCACCATGATCTTGTGACTCCTAAACAATTTTTTGGTAGGACTATGTAAATGAGTTGCTTGTGGCTCACCAGGGGGATTGGACATTTGCTCATGCAAATAATGTGCATGGAACCTAATGAGAGGATTAGTAAGTTTTGCCATCCCTCTAAGCTTAAAGGAGATTCAGCCCCAGAGCAGTGGGGGGACCTGACTACCACCAAGAAGAAGAGACAGGAGTGGAGTGTGTCCTTTGGACCCAGTGTCCCTATACTGCGAATATCCTAAACCCAAGAGACAGAAATTTATGCTGTAACACCAGAAATGGCAAGAGATGATATGCTGTGACAGAGAAATGGCCACGGCAGAGGCAGCAGAACAAGGACACCAGAAGGGAACAGAACAATGAGGTTCTCTGTTCAGCATGAGTGAGAGCTGAGCACCTTCAGGCAGGAAGCTTGCTGGTGAGGTGGGTTGCCTCTGGGCACTTGTTGATAAAACTAGGTTTGCCAACCCACAAAGTGAGAGAGATAAGACCTTCAGGTAGGGGGGCTTGCAGAAGAAGTGGGGTGCCTCTAGGCACTTATTGGTGAAGGTAGAGAGCTTTTTAACACTTGCTGGAGCAGAAAAGAAGCCAGGCTGATCCAAGAGGCCCAAGAGGCAGAGAAGAAGGGCCAGAGAAAGGCCTACCTGCAGGCACAGCTGAGAACAGGCTGTCCTGACCAAAGAACTATATTCTGAGTCAATCCTGAATTGTAACCTGTCACTTCCCTAATAAACCCCACAGCTGTGAGTATGGTCTGTAAGTTCTGTGTGACAATTTAAATGAATTATCAAACCCAGTAGAGAAGTATAGAGCACCGGAGGGACAGCTGACATCAGAATTTTTTTTTAAAAGGTATTTCTAACCTCTGTGTCATAAGAATGCTTGGATGATTGACACTGATAATGATTCTCCTAACCCCTTGTGAAGTTAGAGAATGCCAAGTGCCTTTGCCACCATGTTAATTTTACAATGTCCCAGGAAAAAGTCAAGTCAGTGTGAATCAGTTTATTGCAACTTAGTTTCATGCAAAAATGGAGAAAGGGGAATTAACAATTAATTAAATTAAAGAGAAAGAAAAAGTTGACTCATTATTTCATTTTGCAATACACCCCTCTCACTGGATAATTCAAGATGTTATTGTAGTCTTCCTGAAATGTCATACACCCACCCATTCACTCATAAACGCAGTATTTTGATATCATAAAAATATTAAATCTTAGGTCAGTGCGTGAATTAAGGAGTATAGCTCAACTATGCCTGAAACATTTATTTAGGGGATTATTTGGAGAAATCAACCTTCATTTGTCAGGTCTTGCTGTAAATACTCAAGTGTGCTGTGGTATTTTTATATAATGATTTGCACCTGGTGACAGCCAGCCTCTCAAAAGTCAAGCAGCAGGTGGCGAGGAGGGTGTAAACTTGGGCAAAGAGAGCTTCTAATGTCATTTCCTCAGTTCCATGTCTCTTTGGAGAACTTTGGGAAACCTGGAACATTCCACTTCCACTAGGAAGCATACTATATTAGCTCCTGCTTGCTATAGATGTTTCCAACCATTTTCATGTCTTTTGTCATTAAAGAAACTTTATATCTTCTGTAACATTGTCTGTTGGTGTCTTTCTGTCAGTCATATCACTGTCCTGTTGTGACAACTAAGCAGGTGCCTTTTGAATTTTCTATGCCCCTTTTCCACCTTGTGGTGTTATGCATTAGACATTAAGAAATTTGAAATGAAACTTAAATTGACTCCAGTCTCCTGCCTTTCCCTTTTTTTTTTTTTTTTTTTGCCCCTCCTTTTATCTTTTGGGCACATCAGAGGACCCCTGCCTAGTCACATTGCATTCTTTAGATTTTTTTCTTCTTTTTACTTCTTTTTAGTGTAATTTCTTATTACATTATAAGAATTTCTGGACCCTCTCATCTCTCCTAAGCCACACTTTTAGAAACCTGGCTATGAGGTTATAACTGTATTCTACCTGGCTTTTTGAGATATGATGTTCTAAAGTCTGTTGTTGTTGTTGTTATGTGCCGTTGAGTCGGACCCGACTCATAGCGACCCCTCCTTGGGTTTCTGAGGCAGTATCACTATGGAAGTAGATTGCCCCATCTTCCTTCTGAGG
>NW_006922065.1:763652-767839 GCF_000298275.1 Orycteropus afer afer
CTCGGAAGGAAGGTTGGGCAATCCTACTTCCATAGTGATACTGCCTCGGAAACCCAAGGAGGGGTCGCTATGAGTCGGGTCCGACTCGACGGCACATGACAACAACAACAACAACTGTTGTTGGTAGTGGGAATTAAGCCTAGATTGAGTTCAGGTTGATATTTGTCATTCAGTGAATTAATTACTTAATAAGGCTTTTCTAGTCATGGTTTTTGTGACTTCCAGCAGATGACTGGGTGGGATTATGCAAATGTGAGGAGGTTGTGGTCCACCAAAGGCATTGGGTATCTTGCTAATAATGTAAATAAGGCACATGGCATCCTTGTGGGGGTGGAACCATGCAATTAATGTGTATGGAATCCTAATATGGGTATTGGTCAGTATTGTCATTCCACTAAACTTAAAATGAGCCATCCCATAGACAGAAAGGGAATCTCACTGCCATTAGGACAGAAAAGCAAGGAGTGGAGCATGTCCTTGGACTCAGTATCCCTAGGCTGGACCTCCTTGGTAGAAAGATGGCAGAGAGATGGGGCAGCCCAGGCAGCAGAAGCAAGACTGGCACGAGACAGAGCGGGGATCTTCTTGGACCAGGGATTGAGAAAGTTGAGTGCCTTCATGAAGGAGGATTGCTGATGGAGTAGAGTGCCTCTCTGGAGATGGTAGAGCTACAACAGTTTGTAACACTTAACAGAACAGGGCATAAGTCAGGCCGAGAGACCAAAGAGAAGTTTGCTTATGGCACAGCTGAGAACAAGCTCTCCTGATTGATGAACTGTATCTTGAGTTGTTTTAGATCCTGAATTGTAACTTGTTATTTCCCTAATGAACCTTATGAAAAATCAAAACTATACTGGGCATATCCTAAACCCAAGAGACAGAAAGCTATGCTGTAACACCAGAAATGGCAAGGGATGATACGCAGTGACAGAGAAATGGCCACAGCAGAGGCAGCAGAATCAGGACACCAGCAAGAAACAGAGCAATAAGGTTCTCTGCCCATGGTGAGCAAGTCAATTCTGACTCACAGTGACCCTCTTTGGGTTTCCGAGGCAGTAAAGCTTTTGGGGAGTAGATTGGCCAGTCTTCCTTTTGCTGAGTGGCTGGTGAGTTTGATCCTCCAACACAAGGAGAGAGAAAGAAGAATATCAACAGCCCAAAGATGATTCCTATGAGGTGGAGGTCAGACATGCCATCACCTTCCAATTTTTTGCCAATTCTGACACCAACCGTCCCTCCCACAGCGCTCTCTACTTCCTGCTGGGTTTGATAATTTGTTGCAGTGGCCACACAGAACTCACAGATTATACTCAAGACTATAAGGTTTATTGGCGCTCTGGTGGAGTAATGCCTAAGGCATTTGATTGCTAACAAGAAGGTTGGAGGAGGTCAGAGGTTGCCACACCCCCCAATCTTTTGCAATATTTTTCTCTATATGCTAATATGACATTGTCAGTAAGAAAAGTGAAGAATGTGTCATACACCTGGTAGAATGAGACTTTCTATAGATAGAGATACCTTGCCTTCAAACTAGGTATGGAAACTGTATTAGGAGAGTGTGTTCTATATATGAAAGGTAACTTGGTGGTACAAATGATTAAGTGTTTGACTCTTAACCAAAAGGTTGACAGCTCAGACCCACCCAGAAGCTCTGTGGGGAAAAATCTGTCAATCTGATTCCATAAAGATTACACTCAAGAAAACCCTGTGGTCTACTCTGTCATATGGGGTTGTTATGAGTAGAAAGTGACTCATTGGCACCTAACAACAACAGGCTATATATGAAGCCATAGTGATGACTCAAATGCTTTTTTATTGTATTTTTAACTTTTTATATCGACATAATTTCAGATTTATGGTAAAGTTTCTAGAAGAGTAGAAGAATTCCTGTATAACCTTCATTCATGTACCCCAAATGTTAATTAACATTTTATCACATATGCTCTATCTATGCAGATTATTATTTTTATTTTTAAAATTTTTTTAATTGTAATGTGGGTGAAAATTTACAGAGCAAATTGGCTTTCCATTAAAAAATCCATACACATTCTGTTTTGTGACATTTATTGCAATCTTCCCACTGTAACAGCATTCTTCCCATTTCCTCCCCGTGCCAACCCATTTCCCTCGTCCTTCCTTCCTATCTGCTTCTGCTTTCCTGGCTCTGTCCCTGGGTAAATGCTGTCCTCTTGATGTCATATGCTTGATTGTTCTAATGAGTGCATAGCCTCCTGTTATTACTGTTAACTTTACAGACCCATCTATCATTTGCCTGTCAGTTGAGTCTTGGGGGTTAAGTTTAGTTTCTAGCTTGAAGGGTGTCTGAGGATGATATATGAAAATAGTTTTAAATGAAAGACACAGGTAAACCACAAGCTACTCCTAAGATGTACAAATTATGACTCCCAAATATTGAAGATTAAACTCCTTCTCTCCCTTTATACAATCCCCTTTATATACAACCAGTCCTTGGCAGCTTCCTAGTTACTCCCTTTCTTTTATACCATGCTACATCATAATGGCTCATTTGTACATCTGTCTCCCTCACTAGACACAGCCTTATGCACTGGAGAGTAGCAACTGTCTATTATTTATCCTTCAATCCCTAGCCTGCTCTTATTCATGCCTGGCACAATGCAAAAGTACTCAGTGTGTATGGGGAATTTTTTTCCTTTTATAAGGTTAAGTTTGCTGTTGTTTTTGTTATTTTAGTATTGGTTTGCATCTGAAGCAGATGGTCCCTTTCATCCACTTATTCTTCCAGTAAACATAGACCTTTTGACATATAAAGCCATAGCTGAGACTCATAGATCCAGGACAGGTATGGTACAAGCATAAAGAGCAATCTGACTCAAGAAAGAGCAAAGGTGTTAATGCTGTTAAAGAAAGCCTTAAAAAAGATGGTTTGACACAGGACAGCTAAGTTAGGGAAAAAAGCATCACAGATCAGAATGTGTTTGCATAGAGTACTATTGTAAGTTAACTAAAAATTGAAGGTTTGGAACATTCAACAGTGAACTTTTAACCTAGACAACGTAGCTCAGACTGTGAAATGAATGGCAGTTAGTTTACATATGCAAATATACAGGCATAAAAATTTCAGAGAAAATAGCATAGAATGTAGCCCATGATTTCATCAGCTAGATTCCATGCTCCCACCATTTTAGCTGATATTCCTCATAATCATATCTTCTCATTATCTTTGGAAAGCTGTTCATACAGCTGAAGAAAACCTTGCTTCATGAGTTCTACCTCTTCAGTGTTGAAGTCTAAACTCAAATTCCCAGACTCCTTTGCAATAAACATGCAATCATGTAACAAAGGCTCCTTTTATTAGACATATCCATGAGAAATTTCAATTTATAAATAAGCAACTAAGAAAATATTCTTGACATGGAGTTTCCTTTTTTGCTAGCACAAGCAATAGTATCTGATTTTCAAATAGCAGTATGTTGTAGTGCTGCAAACTTGAGTTTCTGATGCAGAAGTAACATTACAGCTATTAGTAGTTATAGATGCAAAAACAAAAAACAGTTGTGAACAAATCAATTCCAACTGCTGGTGTCCCCAAGTACTGCACTCCATAGGATATTCAAGGCTGTGACCTTTCAGAAGCAGATGGCCAGCCCTTTCCTCCAAAGCATCTCTGGATGGGTTTGAACTGCCAGAGCCTGGGTTAGTAGTCAAACTCTTAACCATCTATATACTACACAAGTGCTCCTAGTCATGGCTGCAGTAGAGTCAAATTCTTGACATTAAACACTTGACAGGGGCAGCAGAGATATTTTTCCTTAGGCCAGTTCTGAGATATGATTTAGACCATTTCTCTAGAAATTAATTATTTCAGCTACTTTAAGAAATCTATTTTACAGTTGAACTAACCATAGCACACTTTGTTGTTTGGAACTGTCTAATGCAACATTCCCCTACTTGTCTGTCAGTTTGTTATGGTAGTTTACGTGTTACTGTGAAGCTGGAAGTTATGACTCTGATATTTCAAATACTAGCAGAGTCACCCATGATGGACAGGTTTCATTGGAGCTTCCAGAATATGACAAACTGGGCAAAACAAGGCCAGGAGTTGACTATGGAAAAGAGCATCAATTGCTCATATACAACTTCAAGTTGAAACTGAAGAAATTAAAACAAGTCCACAAGAGCCAAAATATGACCTTGACTATATTCTA
>NW_006922065.1:767939-770514 GCF_000298275.1 Orycteropus afer afer
ATCTGAAGAATAGATTTGATGCATTGAACACCAATGACTGAAGACCAGACAAGTTATGGGATGACAACAAGACATCACAGATGAAGAAAGAAAAAAAAAAAAAAAAAACAGGAAAAGAAGAAAAGACCAAAATGAATGTCAAAAGAGACTTGAGACTCTAAAACTTGTTCTTGAAAGGAAAGTAGCTAAAGCAAATAGAAGAAACGATGAAATAAAGGAGCTAAACAGAAGATTTCAAAGGATGGCTCAAGGAGAAAAAGTACAGTATTATAATCAAATGTGTCAAGACCTAGAGTTAGAAAGCCAAAAGGGAAGAACACACTCAGCGCTTCTCAAGCTGATAGAACTGAAGAAAAAAATTCAAGCCTCGAGTTGCAAGATTGAAGGATTCAATGGGCAAAATATTGAATGATGCAAGAAGCATTAAAAGAAGATAGAAGAAACACATAAAGCCCCTGTACCAAAAAGAATTGGTTTATGTCTAACAATTTCAGAAAGTGGCATGTGATCAAGAATCAATGGTATCAAAGGAAGTCCAAGCTGCATTGAATAAATTGGCAAGAAACAAGGCTCCAGGAATTGATGGAATACCCATTGAGATGTTTCAAGAAATAGATGCAGCACTGGAGGCACTTATTCATTTATGCCAAGAAATTTAGAAGACAGCTACCTGGCAAACTGACTGGAAGAGATTGATATGTGTACCCATTCCAAAGAGAGGTGATCCAACAGAATGTGGAAATTGTAAAACAATATCTTTAATATTACATGCAAGTAAAATTTTGCTGAGGATAATTAAAAAACAGTTGCAGTAGTATATTGCCAAGGAACTGCCAGAAATTCAAGCTGGATTCAGAAGAGGACGTGGAATGATGGATATCATTGCTGATGTCAGATGGATCTTGGGTGAAAGCAAAGAATACCAGAAAGATGTTTACCTGTGTTTTATTGATTATGCAAATATATTCAACTGTGTGGATCAAAAGAAATTATGGGTAACATTGCAGAGAATGGAAATGACAGAATATTTGATTGTATCCTTTCACCATACTCACTCATTTATATGCTGAAAAAATAACCTGAGGAACTGGACTATATGAAGAAAAGTGTGGCATCAAATTGGGGAACACTAATTCATATCCTGTGATACGCAGATGACACAACCTTGTTTGCTGAAAGTGAAAATAACTTGAAACACTTACTGGTGAAGATTAAAAACTACAGTCTTTGGTATGAATTATACCTACACATAAAGAAAACAAAAATCCTCACAAATAGACCAATAAGCAACATCATGACAAATGGAGAAAAGATTGAAGTTGTCAAGGAATTCATTTCCTTGGATACACAATCAACACAAAGGGAAGCAGCATTTAAAAAATGTAATGTCATAATTTGAACCCAAAGCACAATAAAATAAATAAATAAATAAAGGAAGGAAAGAAATAAAACGTCATAATGCACCAGGCAAATCTGCTGCAAGGGATCTCTTTAAATTGTTAAAGTGCAAATATGTCACTTTGAAGACTAAGATGCACCTTACCCAAGCCATGTATTTTCAATAGCCTTATATGCATGTGAAAGCTGGATAATGAATGTGGAAGACTGAAGAAGAATTGATGTCTTTGAATTGTCATGTTGGTGTGAAAATACCATGGACTGTCAGAAGAACAAATCTGTCCTGGAAGAAGTGCAGCCAAAGTGCTCCTTAGAGGCGAAAATGGCCAGACTTCATCTCACCTACTTTGGTCATATTGTCAGAGGAGAACAGTCCCTGGAGAAGGACATCATGCATGGTAAAGTGGAGGGTCAGTGAAAAAGGGAGGACCCTCAGTGGGATAGATTGACACAGTGGCTGCAATGATGTGCTCAAGTATAGCAAGGATTGTAGTGAGGACAGCGCCCGACCCACCAGTGTTTCATTCTGTTGTGCGTGGGGTCGCTATGAGTTGGAACCGACTTGACAGCATCTAACAACAATAATGCAACATTATAGAGATTCTCTACATAGTTCTTCTCAGACCTAAATAATCAACAACCAAGTTTGAAGCTATCAATAGATAAAAACCAAACTCACTGCTATCAAGTCAATTCTGATTCATAGCGACCCCTTTTGGGTTTCCGAGTCAGTAAATCTTTATGGAAGTAGATTGCCCAGCCTTCCTTCATGGAGTAGCTGGTGGGTTTGAACCACTAACCATCTGGTTACCAGTCATAAAAAGAGTAAATACAGCTTTTAAGAAAAATAAATGCAGAGAGTCAAACACAGTAAAGGCATTGTTGGGTAGCTCAGATTTCATGTCACTGTTCAATGTTTGCCTCACACCCACTTTGAATTCATATCTGACCCTTCATAGAAATTCCCCAAAGCAGAATCAAATCTACAGCACATGATTGAAGTGATTTTCTCTGAGGATTTTATGGACAGATAAAGGAGTGATTTCATTGTACCATCTTAAAATATTACTCCATGTTCTCATCAGACAGCTCTATTCCTTTCCTAAAATATCTGGGTGACAGAGTATAGAAAGGATAGATTCTGGTGTCAGGACCACAGGCATTTTGAACTACATTT
>NW_006922065.1:771084-775861 GCF_000298275.1 Orycteropus afer afer
TCTCTTTTCTCCCCAGAGCTGACTGCCTCTATTTGTTTCCATTAGTGGAAATGAAAACAAAAGGGGTCCCTAGGTGCCCTAGGCAGAAGAACTGCTGTGTCCCCCCCTCCTCCGCCACTGCTGCTGCCTGCAGACTTCCGAGCTCATCCAGCAATCTTGCCAAGAGGGGGATGCTTCTGCCATGGCATTCCTCCTCAGGGGCTCTGGGTACATTATTTTGAATTATTTCAGATGAGGAGACTCTCAGCCAATCAAAATGCAGCACCAGTATTAGCTTATTTTCACCCGAATGATAGCTTTTTAGAATAAAATTGTCCTCAGATCTCACCATTTATAGATTTCTTGCCTGCTCAGCCTGAATCTACCCGCCATCTTCAGATTACTGGATTCTGTTGCTGTCTTTGGAATTTTGCATGAACAAAGGCTCTCATATATAGTTGCGGTTAATTGTTGGAATTTGTGTTTACCCAAGTTCCTTTCCTGTTTTGCAAACTCAGGCTCAGCTCTGCAATGTTGAAAAGCTGCCTTTCCCCAGCAGATGTTCTGACTCTTCCTGGATGTGTTCTTATCTGCACTCATTTGTCTCACCCTGCCAGCCACTTCCACAACACAAACTAGCCTGGAAATGCAATTTCTCCTCTCCCTTCTACAGTCATCTCTACTAGTAACTTGTCCACTGCTTCCTTGCACAAACCACTGCTTCTGAGTTCTGTATCGTCCTTTGTATTGCTGTTATTTCTGCTTCCTTGGCTTTGCACAGTTGGACATTAAAAGCAGTGAAGACTAAAGACTTCATTTTTTTTTTCTCTCCTGACACCATCTCCTCATGCTTAAGCTTTTCCATCACAGTGGGATATATCACCACTATGAAAATTCAGTCTGCCAGGAAAAATATCCTAGAGTAATACTTGGTGTTTTCTTCTCTTTTATTTCTTTAATATTTATAGTAAGCACTAAGTTGTGCTGTAACATGTTTACTTTAATCTTTATCACCTTATCCATTATTATAGTCAAATGCCTGGCCTTAGCTCTAATCTAAGCTCTTATAATACTGTTCTCACTGATTATCATATCTGGAGCCTAGATTCAACCAATATTTTTTGAGAGGTGGAGAAACATTTATTGAGAAGTTCCTTTTCTGTCCATGCTCTCAGGTCTCTAGGGAAGTGTGAAGACCATTTCTTTTTCTTCCTTGCAGAGAGAAGTAACTCCTTTCCTATTTTCTTCCAAAAGTTTAGTGATTAGACCTCTCTTCTTTGAGGGTCTGGTATGGGAGGTCAAAGATGGAAATGATAAAAGGACACATTTAAGATTTTAAAGAGGAGGATTATCTGAGATAAGTCATAGTTCTGTGACAGGTTAACAGTACCTGGGTGTCAGGTGAATAAATTGGTTTAATTAGGGCAGGTTGTGAAAGTTGATGGTGTGCTGTAAATTAAGAGTTTTCCTTGACTTCCTTATGGTCTGTGTCAAGCACTGTGTTTTATTAAGTCTGTGAGAAGTACAAAGATGTGTAGATTCGGTCTCTACCTCTACTCATTTATTGCAGGTTCCTACTTTGACCAAGACCTCATCCTTTCCCAGCATGCATTAAGCCTTCAGCAGCTGCAAGAAGGGAAAGAGTTAGGAGGAGAAATGAGTCTCCACAAAACATCTACCGAAGATGTCCTCATCTAATCTGATATTCTGTAGAGTTCTAAGCATCTCAGTGTCTCCCAATTGCCCCCTCCCTCATGTACATATTCTTGGATTTCACTGCAGTTAAGAGAATTCATATCTTTGGGCATGAGGTCTTGGCAACTATATTTTTACTAGTTCCCTAGGTGATTTGTATACAGAATGAAGGTTAGCCATTTGCTGGTTTTTCTGGTCCTGCCCTTTGCAGGTTGATTCTAAGGTTAACTTGCTGTCTCATTTCTAACTGCCTTTGCCTTCCTCTGAGACCCTGTGTGATGCAAATAATTAACTCACTTGACTACTAACTCAAAGGTTGGAAGTTACAGTCCATTCTTTGGAGCCTCAGAAGAAAGACCTGATGACCTCCTTCCAAAAGATCAGCCACTGAATGGAGCACAATTCTATTCTGACACACATGGTTTTGCAATGTGTCACAACTGATTTTTCAACTAGTTTGCCTTCCTCAGCTCTTACACTTAGACTTGTTAATGAGATTCATCTCTTGCCCCAGATTTATCCTGTTTCCTAGTTCAAACATGAGCAGAGTAAGAGATTCAACTAATAATGAGATTGAGCTCACTTGGGGCTGGAATTTTTCCCCTGTATCTCATTCAGACTGGTGACATTTTTCACTACTCCCTGTCTTCTTCCAGCTAGCCAGAACCTAGGATGTAAGAATGTCCTTTTATGTCAATTCCTTTTCTTCGATCTCTTCAAAGAATGGCTTATATCAAGACTTCCTCTTGCTTAGGGACATCTGATCTCATATACTGAAGTTTCCTTCATTGAAGGCTTTGACCCCCTTCTCAGCTATTCAGAATTTCTAAAATGATTCTGCCAGATTTCTGTGTCATTGACTGCCAAGTGTCTGCAAGTTGACCCTACCAGGCACAATCTGTGTCATAAACTGCCCAACTTCCCATCCCAGCCTCTGCAATCCCTGAGTAAAGTTCTCCAGTCCGCACTTGGGATATTAGAAATGATCCTGGCTCAACTTCATCCTCCAGGCCCTTATTGCACACATACTTGAGAGCTTTCCCATTATAATAAGATCCCTCTGAGTAGCCAAACTTCCTGTTCTCCCGCTTCTCAATTTGTATCTCTAGTGGGTCCTCCACCCTGTTTTCCAAATACTTCAGTTTAGGACCAACACTTTCACATCTTCTCTTCTCAACCAAAACTTCATACTCATTCTACACTCACTCATCCTATTTTGTTCCATTTCTTGTATATATTCTTCTTCCTTTCTTTATGCCATCCCCAATGGAATTCTTCAAATTGCCTTTCTCACTGTCCCACCAATATCACAAAGGACTTGAAGAAAATCAAATATGAAATACAGACAGAATGAAATGAATAATATTAAAGACAGAAAACAATAGAAAAAAGAGGAATCAAGAAGAAACAAGGACAATACATAAAGTAGAAGAAAACTTAAAAAAAGAACTATAATTATTCTAAAATATATTGGATACATGATATAGTAACAAGCTTCTGAAAAAAAATGAGAATATTTACAAAAGAATAAATTGTTCTTGGAAATAAAAAATAATTTGATGCAAAAATTTTAAAACATTATCAGAAAAAGTTGTTTTGTTTGTTTCTAACTTTTGCTTTTACTTCTGGGAAGAGGCTTGATAGGCACCCTTGAACTTCTCAACTTTCTGATAATGAATGGCTCAGGTAGAGCTTACTTTAGCTCCTGCTACGGATGTGGGAGGCCATTCTGGGGCCTAAACCATGTAGTTGGTTGGACAAATGGACCTAAAGTATACAGCTCAGGGCCATTCATATCTCTGCAGAGATACCTGAGAAGATGGGTTCCAAGATGAAGGTTTAGGTTGAAGACCATGAAGCCATCTTTTAGTTTTAGGCCTAAATCAGGTTCTTAAATTTGTATCTTACCTGACAGCTCTATTCTTGTTAGACATCTTATTATTATTATTTATTGTCCTTTAGGTGCAAGTTTACAGAGCAGAGTTTGTTTTACATTCAATATTTTGTATGCATTTGTTTTCATTCCCCAATTATTATCTCTAACCCTAACTCAGTCTCCTCCCCTCCCTGCCCAGTAACCTCCTCCCACCCCTCATAGTTATGCACTCCTATGTGCCCTGCATGTCCTCCATTCCAATGTTGCCCCTCTGGTGCCCCATGGTCAATGGATGCATCCAAAGGATGCATCACCATAGAATATGTGGGTGCATCACCCTGAGTTGAGTGGTCTGCATATACATCTGTTTTACTATTGGGCTGAGAGCCAGCCCCTGGGAGTGAGTTTTATTCCAGACCTGAAGTGTATCCCAGGGCCATAGCATTGGGGGTCCTCCCAGACACCATCTGACCAGTAATTCTGGCCATTATAGTGTTTTTGGATTTTGTTCCACGTTTTTCCTCCCACTCTATCCACAATCTCCAGATTTGGTCCTTTCCTGAGTGGTTAGCATTGGTAGCCGGGCACCACCTAGTTCTTCTGGTCTCATGGTTTGTCATGTCCTAGGACTGATTGCTTCCAAATGTCCTTTTTAAAATTTTTTTTTTGCACTCTTCTTTGCTTCCAATGATTGGAAACCATTAGCTGTATATTAGATGGTCACTTGAAAGCTTTTAAGACCCCAGTCACTACTCACCAACATTTTAGGAGCAACTGCCAAGCTATTAATATAGTCTTATTTTGGCCCCATCTGATTCCTGACCCTTGTGTGTTATGCTGTGTTTCAGCAAATAAAATCCCAGATGGGAGGAGGGGTGAATGGGAAGTTGGACCCTTAACATACCTCTTTCCTTCAGTAATTATAAGGAAATGTCAAAAAGTGAAGGCTTGCCTCAAAAATGCATAGTTAAGGGACTTTTAGTGACCAAAAATTAAATTAAATTAAAAGAATTCCAAACATCATAATAGATAATTCATGTACCTGTACAACCCACCTCTTCAGAGAGCTCATATTTGACCCCTTCTCATACCCTATGTTTTTATCAACTGAAACAATAACAGCAAAACAGTAGTTCCATGGGTATTTATTACATGCTATGTGCTGTGCTAAGGAGCCCTGGTAGCACAATGGTTAACTGCTAAAAAAAAAAAAAAAAAAAAAAAAAA
>NW_006922065.1:776461-780800 GCF_000298275.1 Orycteropus afer afer
CAGCTTGACGTTTGATCCAAGAACTTGGGACTTGCCAGCTTCTATAAATGTGTGAGCCATTTTCCTAAGATAAATTTCTCTTTCTCTATATGTATATATAAACTTTGGTAGCATAGTGCCTAAGGAACTGGACAGATAACCAGAGGGCTGGCGGTTCAAACCCACCAGCAACTCCTCGGAAGCAAGATGGGGCAATCTACTTCTGTAGTGATACTGCCTTGGAAACCCAAGAAGGGGTTGCTATGAGTCGGGTCCGACTCAAGGGCACATAACAACAACAATATATATAAGCTTTACTGGTTTTGCTTCTCTAGAGAACCCAGCCTAACACATGAGATCACTGTGAGTCACAATCAACTGGATGGCAGACAACAAGAAACGTGTTGTGCTAAGTACTTTACGGATGCTATTTCATTTAGCCATCATAAAACAATTCCAATGAAAAAGTGTAATTATTATCACTTCATGCAGTTTAGAAAACTGAGGCACAGATCTAGGCAAAGGAAGAAGCTAGGATTATATATATTTATAATATATGTATACAATTGCTAACACCAGGATATATTTTCATTCCTAAACTTGATATTCGAGATGCCCTATATCAGTACTAGAAGTCACTCTCCTTTTCCCATATCTCTATTGAGTCAAATGTCATTTCTTCCATGAAACATTTCTCTCTTAAAAATTATCTCTCTCTTAGTCAGTTTTTAAAATGTCCTTATGACTTAGGTTGGTTTTCCCAGAAGCTGACCTGGAGGGTTGGTGTGCAAGTGATTTGTCAAGGAAGTGCTCCCAGGGGTGACCAGTGAAGGAAGGGAGGAAGCTATGCAAGGGAACATTTCAGTCTGATCCCACAGGGGAGCTTTGGAGTTTAAGTTACAATTCTGAGTTTGTCTCCACCCAAGGAAAGGGAGCTAGGATTTTCCCCACACCTGTCAGTTGTTTGCTAAGATTTCCCATCCCTGGAACATATAAACTCCCAGGTATTCCAGGCTTTCAGTATACCAAGGCAAAGGGGCTTCGTAGCCCAAGGGAAGTTCTTTGAAGAACATAGCAGCTATGGGCCCAAAAATTGGAGGGAAGAAGGGGTTTATAGTAATGGTAAAAGTGATGTGTGAAGATCTGGGTGGAGTCTCAAAAGTATCTGGTAATCTCCATAATTGAACTTACCATATCACTACATATGCTCTAGTACTTATTTCAGTATGTGTTGCCCTTACTACATTACTTGGTGGCATACTATGAATATTTTATTTGCATTAATAAATGTTATTTTGATTTAATTTGCCTTAATTTTGAAGAGAGGCCATGACTAGGCTTACTGGTTTGATAGAGATTGGTGACTCCCCAAAAGACTCTGGCCCCAAGTTTTCCTTCAGGCTTGGAACTGAAGTCACTCACATGGCTTCCAGCCAAACAACGGACAGTCCATTTATAGCAGGTAGGTAAACTCCTTAGAACAATCAACCATGGGAGATCAGATGGGCAGTATTTTCACAGAAAGATAGCTCAGAGGGTACAAATGCATAGGAAAGAAGGACACAGGGGAAATGTAACCACAGAGAGGAAGTGGGAAGAGAGCTGTTACATTATGGGGATTGCAATCAATGTCATGAAACACAATGTATATGAACTGTTGTATGGGAAATGAATTTGCTCTGTAAACTTTCACCCAAATCACAATACGCACACACACACACACATGTATGATTAAAAAAAGAAAAGATGATAACAGATTTACTTAGGAGAATTTTGATCTTCTGAGTTTAGAATTAGAAATGTAATATATTCATATGAAATCACAATCTCTCCTCCAAGTATGGACTAACAGCTTTATGAGGGAAATGGGGTCAATTTCTGATAAATAAAGATATCAAGCCAATCTGCTCACTCTCTGAACAGACTGATTCAATTCAGCTCATGATCACACTAATAGACTTAGTTGGTGAGTGTAACCAGAACAGTGAGAAATGGAAACGTGAAGTAAATTCTAACTTATTCCTCTTGTTCTGGGTTCTCTAGAGAAGCAAAGTCATTGAAACTTATATATATTTAGAGAGAAAGAGAAATTTATCTCAAGGAAATGGCTCAGGTGGTTGTAGAGGTTAACAAGTCCCTTGTCTGTGTGTCAGATATTAGACTGGAGGCTTCTCTTGACTCACGTAGCTGCAGGAGATGACGAGCCCAGGATCAGCAGGTAATACTTCAGGCTGCTAGCTGCAGAGGCTGAAAAATACAAAGTCAATAGGCAATATGGCAGGCTGCTGGTTCAAGTCAATGAACCAGAGGTCAGATGATTATGAGCCAGGTACAGGAACCACATAGAGCAAAAAGCTAGAGAGATTTGCCAGAACTTCCATATGTATTGAAAGCAGGCCACATCCCAGAGGAAACTCTGTTTCAATTGATTGGCTGCTCATAGCAAATCTCATCATGAGAGATGAGTACACCATAACTGACAAACTGCTGAGAATCATGGCTCAGACAAGTTGATACACAATCTTAACTATCTCATAGACCAAGTATAGGATTTTACAAATTGGAAAGTTCCTTCTTTCCTGCCACAAATGCTTCATTTTAGGCTATAGAGTACTTTGTTTGCAAATGAGTACAAGCCATTTTGGGGCCAAATTGGGAAAACTAGTCAAAAGAAAAGAGGGTAATTTACAAATGGGTTATAGAAAAATATCAGTCTCAACCTCTTTTGTTAGCAAGAGGTGAAGTAAATTGAAATGATATACTTCAAAATATAATATATTGAGTTATCCATTTTATTTACTAAAAATGACTCTAAAAAATTATTTCTCATGTAGATATTCCCACTCTACCCATTGTCAGGACATTTGATTTTAAAAATCAACATCATTATCATCATTAATACTCATCATTTATTGTGCACATATCATGAATGTGCCTCTTCTACAAACTAGATATACTTTTACTTCTCTGTGCCTTACAGCCCTTGTCTGTAAAAATTAGAATTAAAATAACTCATTAGATTGCTGTGAGAATAAATGAGCTAACCCATATAAAGTGCTTTGAACAGAGCCTGACACTATTCTCCGTGGCAATTATTATCTGAATTACTGTTGTTATTATTATTATTATCACTTTGCTTTATCATATTAATTCAAGTTTGAAGATTAAGTTAGGTATCATTGTTATTATTATGGTTTTACAAACCAAAACCAAACCCAGTGCCATTGAGTCAATTCTGACTCATAGAGACTCCCATTGGATTTCCAAGGTTATAAATCTTTATGAAGTAGTTTGCCTCATTTTCCTCCTGTGGAGCAGCTGGTGGGTTTGAACCACTGACATTCTGATTAGCAGCAAAATGTCTTATTCACTACACTACCAGAGCTCCTTCTGATTTTACAGAGGAGGCAATTGAAGTTCAGAGAAACTAAGCAAATCTCAAAAAGTGATAGAATTGGTCAATGTAAGGTCTTGTTTCAAAGACTGCTAGAAAATATATACTAATCTAAATTTTATCAATGCTGGGCTAAGTGACAATTCATTGTTTTAATCCCTTTGAAAACAGTCTGTGTTTGATGAATGAATTCAATGACATTGCCTTTATGAAAAGATCTCTATCTCTGAACTTCTTTGATTCCATTTGTTATCCCATTCTTCCATCCTAGACCCTCCTTCCACAAAGAGAGGTTGTAGAGTGGGAGATAAATGAGAAAGGAAGCACAAAGTAAGCAGCAGAATCAGGATGAAGAGGTGTTCTGATGATTTTTGTCCATTTATACCCAGAACTCAAAAGTTCAAGTCAGCTTCAGCAACAATTCATCTTATAAATCAGTTTGTCAAGGGATCAGCTTTAAAACTCATTACATTGAATCAGGAGTGGAGTGTACAGCTAATATGCTGACAGGGCACCCTTACATGGCAGTGACCTTTTAAGCTGGCGTAAACCAGTGTTCTTGCTCAGCTCTGCCTCTCTCCATGACACCGAGTCAGTTATGTTCCTGCCTGTTACTTCATGCAGAAAGAAAAGCTAAAGTATTGACTTTCATTCTTCTTGGAAACATAGATATTAGTAGGATGATGACATTATTTCTTATTTCAGATTCATCTCTTCACCTTTACTTACCATAACAACTGTCACTGAGTCTTTTTTCTTAATAGGAAGAGGTCTAATATCTATTTTTTTTGGTTTCTTAATCATTTATCAGGTGCTTAAAATATGGTCTCTGTGATAGTTGAAGATGTGTCAACTTGGCTGGACTCCAGTTGTGAGTGGTGGTTCCCATGATGGATCACATGACTGCGTTCTAAGCGGCCGGTCGGCCTAAGGGGAGTTTCCCCAGGGGTGTGGCCTACCTGCAAT